>NC_092566.1:14552500-14817500 GCF_037975245.1 Apostichopus japonicus
ACAACTGACTGTACATCAGAGGTTCTACAGTACTTACCAAAACAGACTAGAGAATTTATTCCAGAGTGAGGCTCACATCATGTTTGTAGTTCTCAGACAGGTGAATGTAACTTTCTGATTGTTATCAGAGCTTGCCAACATTTACAAACACTTTCACTATTTTCCTAGTTCACTTTAAAACACCAGCATTTTACATACAAGGCCAATGCATGCCTCAAATTACAAACAAGTTCTCATATAGTTTAAGACAAATGCTCGTTGGTCTGTATGAACCAATTTACACTTTGCTAAAGAAAACCAAATCAATGAAACTGCAGTTACGATGCTATTGGGATGACTCTAAGGGTTAAATTGGGTCAGCTTGCCGTCAGTCTGTTATTGCAGCTCTTTCTTTTCAATGCATCGATAAGCCTACCATTATCGCAGACTCTTGGAATCCTGTTTTTCTACGGGAACAAATCATACTAAACATTAACTATAGTATTCGATACAAACTAGGGGAAATTCCCATAAGTTGTCAGCTCTGTGGTTTGCTAACCTAAATATCATTCATACCACTAACCTGTGTAGCCTTCAGTGCATGTGCATGAAAACGAGTTCACTCCATCCAAACACGTTGCCCCATTCTGGCAAGGCTGGGTTTCGCATTCGTCAATCTCTATCTCACAGTTACTGCCGATGAATCCAGGGATACAGCTACATAAATAATCCTGGATGAGATTTTCACAGCTACCGCTGTTTAGGCAAGGGCTGCTGGAGCAGTGATCTACATCTATGACCCCCCAAAGAAAAAGAGCACTTTAATTTATAATATAAGAACAAATATTACAAGCTTAAACTTTAAATTGGAGTTCTCCTTTGGGAAAGAAACAGACCCTATTTAAGCATCATTTATAACCAACAACACATGTTTTGAAGAAGGAAATTAGTTAATTATGTAAAAAAGCAAAATTACTAACTAAGTTATGCTTCATTTTGCACTAAACTGGTTAAACTTTCAACTGTTGTGTATACACTATTGAACAAAGTTCAAAAATGAAAAAAAAACATGTAAGATCCAAGACCATGAATGACTAACGAAGAGTACCACAATTCTCTTATCGCCTACCAATGCATTGTGCCTGACTGGTGCTGCCTGCAGATTCTGTTGTTTGTCGTCCGTCGCAGATCAAGCAAAACCGTTGTCCTACGTTTGGTTGGTAATACCTTTGAGGGCAAAGGGTACATGGACTTAAACCCGATGCAGAATAGCTGCCAGATGGGCAAGGTTCTGTTGAGGATGATCAGAATTAACATGAAATGAAATAAACATGTTCACTCTGTTACTTATGTCAGTTCTGTTATATTCATCCTTCCCTATAAAGCCCCACCCTCCTCCCCTCCATCCCCCTTACCCTCCTTATAAGTACATCTAGTGGGTAAATGTTGTGACAACTCCAGAAAGAGAAAAAACTTTACAGTAATTCATCTTTTATATCACTTATCATATTATTTTCTAACCTAGGAAACAAGCATAATAATTGCTACTCCCTAGTGTACCATATATACATCGACTGTTGCACAGTTTGACTTTTTAAGTTATTTGTATAGACAACTGCAGTTTACACACAAACAAGCACAATTAACATTGGTCACACACACACAAGTAACTTTTAAGTTATTTGTATAGACAATTGCAGTTTACACTGCATTATGCAGACTAACAAGCACAATTAACATTGGTCACACACACAGAAAAAAAATACATAGGAGCAAATGATATTAAGGGTAATGACAGGCAGTTAGCTTGAAGACCTAAATACATAACAAACTAACACTTGAATGGATGTAAGTCTAGAGGCAAATATTCTAACATATTCAATTAAGCATCCTGATGATATCTGCATTCAATTCCTATGCATGGTTGTCAAGATAAAAAAAAAAACATTTGCACTTGAAAATGTCTTGTACAAAAAGTGAAGTTGAAGCAAACAGGTGTGATGTCATAGATGCACACATCTAATAACTGAGGTTAGGTGTTCCTTTGATATGCACACCCAATGTAGGAATTGCAGGCAAAATTCACCAGGGTGCTAAGAATATCTTCTTCTTTCATTTATACAGTCAAACTCAATCTTCCTCTCGACGGTATCATTTCAAATTCTGACTGAATTCAATATTCCGTGTACACCTTAAAATAAAATACCTGTACATTGGGCTAGGTCTGTTGCTCCCAGAGACGGCGTACTGAGTTCATCTGGGCAGCTAATACAGCTGGTCTGACCAGCTAAAGGCTGGTAGAATCCTACTTCACACTGTCCACAACTAAACAGACCATCCAATGAGGAACTTCCAGGTGGACAAAGCTCTGAATAAACATTAGGTAAAAAAAAAGAAAAGACAAACTTCAATCTACACTTTTTTCTCCTTATTTGTTTTTTCTTGAAGGCACAATCATCAATGTCACCAGTTTCATCAGACTACCTGATACTAAAGGTTATGTGCAGTTGCATATATCATCAATAGATTCTCAATCTTCATTTGAAATATATTAATTAACCAAAAAATATCCAAAACAAGTTTATCCTTTGTTGAATTGCAGTCTTATTTGAGGCTATATAATAGAAAGGTTTACTATGTTTTGTGCAAAATTTAAACAATTCATAAACTAAAAGAAGGCTTTAGAAGTATAACCAGCATCTAAATTTAATTATGCCATTTTTTTTTGTCTTCAGCTTCCATTATGCAAAAATTTCAAAGAACTTCTTCCTGACATTAATTATAACGTTTAAAACTGAAGTAAATAAATGATTTAGAGCAAATTCCAAGGCATGCATAATTTTATATTTTGGAGACGTGATACTCCTCTCTTAACCATTTGAAAGAGCCATTTGTACCTCCCCCCCCTTTCCTTCCTCCCCTCTCGCAACAAACTTGCATTCACTTTTATGGCAACAAAATCAATCAAGTTTGATATAGGAACAAAACCTTTGTATTTACCTACAGTCAGTGTTTACTTTTTTGCTTTTTCAACTAATTCAATTTATGTACACTGTGGATTTCTGTTATCCATGTGACCTTATAACCTTCACCACCCTGGCAATTGTTACAAAATGACAACAGACTAAACTAAATATTTTACCGTAACATTCATCCAATCCCTTAGCACCTTCTCCGTCGGTATTTGTACCGTCGGGACAAAGCTTACAGCCTGTTTGCCTCTCCTCATCCTGGTAGCTGCCTGCAGGGCACGGCACACACTTCTCCTGGTTGTCATCAAAGTAAGATCCAGCCACGCAGGCCACTGCAGGTAAAGATCCAAGTAAAACTATGTTATCATTATTATTTATTATTACTATTCTTATGATTTATTATTATTATTATTATCATTATTATTTATTATAATTTAGGTTTACAGTCTTGTTCAGGGCCAAAGCCCTCTGACTTTACAACTTAACCCTGGTCATTGGACACTTGTCATACCTACACACCAAAGTGTGCACAATTCAATCAATATCTCCTGGGGCACCACAATGCACCACAACCACGTGTCCTCCGGGGGGACTTCCCATAGGGTGCAGCCACAAACCGGCACACGCAACTATATTTACAAGTTGCCTCGCAAGTCCCAATTTATACACCTGGGTGAAGAGAGGCAATGGCAGATAAAGTGCCTTGCCCAAGGACACAACGCAATGATCTGGCCAGGACTTGAACCTGTAATCCTTAGATCACAAGTCCACTGCCTTAACCACTTGACCACAACGCCCTCACGTTAGAACATGAGGTCAATATGAGGAGGTAAACTTGTACCTCATTTTAATGCAATACGTCATATGTACGATGCCAAAATTGTAGGTTAAATGTAACTGTTTTTGTTTTCTTTCTCTCTTTCAAATTTAAATGAAAAGTTTGCTCATTATAAAATGAGGAATTTTGAGATCAAATTTGGCATGGTGACAGAAGGCCACCCACAGACTATGCCTCCCCTTTATAAAGCATTGTTTTGATTGATAGATGCCCTGTGGAATTCTTCTTGTTCAATTTAGTTTGTGGTATTTTTCTAACTCCATAACTTCCATACCTTTTAATTTACAATTGCAAGTAGCATACTTAAGTTAACCCACAGTTCTCTGTACCAAACCTTGCTGCGTACATCTCCGCATTTATGCTAGCATTCTGCCGAGTTTGCATAGCAGTGTGAGGTGCGATACCAAGTTCATTCATCATTTCCCTTGTGAATTGTGATGTCTAACATTGGGCCATCCATCCAAATATCTTTTAAAAACAGTTGTCATTGATGGATCATTTAACTGTGGGACTGATATTTAAAGATAATTTAATATTCACTCACCACACTCTGTGTTCTCCACGTTGGGAACCGCACCATCGGAACATGTCAGTCTGACGGTCTCGACATCCAAAGGATTCTCGAAGGCGGCTGCATTGCCACCTACGTCTTCTGGAAACTCCAACACGGGTGGTAGGAAACTCTCGAGATCGTTTGCATATCCGAGAAGGGTGGCATTCGCTGCTTGGACGGCGCTCTCATCGGAGACTGACTCGCTGTCGTCGACAGCGACTCCCAATTCAAATTCAAACTGCCAGGCAAAGATTGTTTCATCCTCCACCTGCCGCTTACCCCTATCCCTGCCTCTTGACCTCCTACTGGAGGATACCGGACCGCAGGTCACTTTGATATCTGTGAAGGAGCAGCCACTCGACGAGGAGCAAAGGTCCGCAAATTGGGTTCGTAATAGGTGCTCGAGGAAAGCTGAGGCTATCTGAGGGGCTTGACCTGACTTGCTGCAATCTTCGGCGTCGTACATTGCCTTGACAGGAAGTGTGGAACGGGGTGGTCTGCTACGAGCTGGAAACAGCGATGAAATAAGGAAATTGGCACTTGATAATATCCGAATCAGAATCATTGGATATAGTGAGAAAACATTGAAACAGGGCTTGGTAGGAATATGAATGGAGAAAGAGTTAAAAGTAGTACACAGAGCTCACAAATAAATTGCTCTTCTTAAAATCATATTTCAGTATAAGTACTCACATACCAGTGACTCTGACAAAAGGCCTAAGAATGGAACAAATTGTTCCTTGTTGTCCCACCAGTATTTGGTAAAATTCAGAATTACTAGGGCCCAACACACAGACGCAAATACCCCGAAGGACCATACTCCCCTGTAGTCACATTACCATGACCAATACCTCTACTTATTTCTAAGATTTTAGCTAGCTTGCAAAGCACAAAAGTATTTAAAATTATCGCAGCTGACAGACAGACATACAGACAGACTTGTGTCATATACAGACTGGTTGAACATATTGACAGTAGCTACCCACTGTGATTTATAGTGATTCAAATCTTGTATTAACAGTTATGTTTAATGTGACCCTTCATTTGGAACTATATATCATGCAATGCGTTAAAACTCTATTGCAGGCAAACAACTCAGTTGGGAGAGAAATATTTCTATAAAGTAAACACCATCAGACGTCTTTAAATAGGAGTAGAAGAATATCATTTCATAACTGCAGTCAAACGCTTACAACTTATTATTTTATTATTTTACCAAATTTACATAGCGCTCTTTTCATGCTTAAGCATGTTCAAGAGCGCTTTACAATGACAACAATATGACAAAACCCTTTAAATATAAATAGGAAGAATAAAATTGACACAGCTTAAATATTAACAAGAGCACCAATGATGCAGTATCTCAATACTGGAAGTTTTAATTTTGATTCCTAATTTCAAATCTTTGCTCTGTCTCTACAATTATCAATATCAATCATGGTACAACAAATATATAACTTGCATTTTTGCTACTTTGCCACGAATAGTCTCTGCAGGTTACACTTTATCCTGCTAGTCTTGCCTTTAGCGCTCATTGCCTGTTAGTCGAAAGAACGACGTTGCAAGGTTTAGTAATGTCATAGAATATTTAAGAACTTGTTTTTCATGTGGTATCCTTCATCTTAGGTCAGTCTCTGTTGGACTTTTTGGTCATATAGTTTGATGTCAATGACAACAGCCAAATTAGAAGAGGCGAACAACTCGACCATATTCTTGATGCCTGCCTTGAGAGCTAGGCCTATTGACCTACTGTATGTTACTGTAGACTGTAGTGGTGACTACCATCAAAACTGTGTCCACTTCTAGATATCAAAACAACCCACGTTTTTCCATCTCAATTTTTCGGACATGAAGATTTCATGGATTTATGACTTGGAAAAAATAATGTAAAAGAAGATTACAAGTTTTTATATGCAAGTGATGGGTGCATGGCCTCCTCTTCCCCTAATAGCCACCTCAGTTCCTCTCCATTTTGTTATTTTATTTTAATTCTTTGTACATTTGATGTCAAACATTACAGGTTCAAAAGAAAGCTAAACATACTTCTTATAACCTTATACATCTTAGGCCTATATCCTTATAAATAAAACATAACCTTATACAATTTTTATAGTCTTATCAAAGTTGTGATGCTATGGCCGGCTCCTCTTTTATACGTACCCATCAAACAAACTTACCCTGGTCCTTCCTAGGAAAAGCTGTCTGAACACCAGTACAATGCTAATGTGGCTATCATTGAAAGCCTAATAGGCCTAGTGCCCTATATATATATATATTTTTAAATTGCACTAGGCCTACAGTAAGTAGCCTTCAGAAATACAAGAATGTGTATACGTAATTATACAAAATACATGAAGGGCAATCAAACAAACTTATCATGGCCCTTGCTCTGAAAAGCTACCTGAACACCATTATAGTGTTCAACCGATTATGCATAACAGAAAATACCGATTACTGAATATTTTTTCATAATCGTACCGATTCCGATTATTTGAAAATGAGAAAATATCCCGTTTATACGAAATCGGCAATAAAGTTTGACAGAAACAATTATTGTTGTGATTTTCCCCAGTTTCCTTTTGCTTCGTTGTTATACAAGGCTCTAAGGTATCATTTTGTATGTACCAAATTACCTCTGGAGTTTCTCGGAAAGAAATTTTTTTTTTTTAAATTTCCAAAATACGGAGATATGACATCCTACCTAGTCAGCACTGTGCTAAGCGAATGGCCTAACCACCTCGACGTGAATGTCACCTGTTAATGGCTTGAAATGGGCTACGAATAGTTACTCAAAATATCCATCTCAAAAAGTATCTCAGACAAACCATCCATCTGCAATCTTTACCAAAGTGTAAATTTTAATGACATATTGCCTTCATTCCGACATTATTTTTTACTTATTTTCAGTATTATACCGTTTATGAACAAATAGAAATGTTACGAACTTGAAGTTAAACATACCTATTCATTACCTGTATAACTCCATTCAGGTTCAATTAGAATGTGTAAGCTTAGGCCAATCAAACTGAAAAGCAAATTGTACCATCGTAACTTGTTTAAAATTACTCTAAAATGTAATACCAGATTGATGTAAAGAAATAATAACAACTAGAAACTACTCCAATATAAAATATAACATTCCCTCTATAAGACATATCACTTACATTACCTTCCAAACAAATGCCGATTTCCAGCAAATTGAAAGTTGTAAACTAAGCTACGCAATTTTTTTTTTTTTTTTTGCAAACCGATGGTTAGGCTACATTTCCCATTGACTTAGTGTGGTTGTTAGGCTAACATGTGGTCGAAGATTGCAGTTTCTGTGGATATTTTTAGTTTTTATTTGCGACACAACTAGAGCGAATAAACAGATGTCAAGTTTAGATTTCCATGCAGTTGATTTAGTGTGAAGTAAGGCTACTATCTGGTCGGAGATTTGTGAGGATTTTAGGTTATTTTCGCTGGTACTGCAGGCCGTAATTTACCACGGGAAGTTCCCGGTGATTGTGCGCGACCCTCTCGCACTGCTTCAAATTTTGATGCGGGGTGAGAAAACTGTTTGCGCGATTCGCGATGCAACTGCAATTCCTAGCTAAAGCAAACGCATGTCACAATTAATTTTACACAGACACCTGATATAAAGAGGGCGATTTTTTTATATTTCATTTTTCTTTTTCGCACTCGTAATTGTGCTTTAGGAGGGCTTTTTAGCACTTGCGAGGGTGAATCGCCCGTTGCCCCCGCTTATTTCCTCCCTGTCCAGCACATTCCTGAATTCGCGAAATTGCTATTGCTGCTATGCTTACTGTGCCAAGAAATATGCAGCCAATAACCACGAAGGAAGCAAAATCGGCGACCCTGGCAGCCTAATTTGATGAAAGTATACACTGTGAAAGACGTATAGGGGGTGCCTTTTTTTAATATTTCGTAGTAAAAGAACAAACCTAATTCATCAGTTGATATTTTCAACTTCCATATGTTTTTGAATAATGATATTTTCACCTTCCATATGTTTTTGAATAATCGGTATGACATAACTGGTATTCCACGTAATTTTTACCGATTCCGATTATGTACCGATTATGCAATATTCGTACCGATTCCGATTCCGATTAGGTTAATCGGTTGAACACTACACCAGTACTATCCTTAAATGGATGTTACGTAGAATTCAGCAGTACAGAATGTAATTAGCATGCAATACACTAACACCTCGCGTACCTAACTACAGAACAGAAAATTGTTCGCGAGGGTAGCCATTTTCGTATATCTAACATGTAGCTGTTATGAGTCATAGCCAATCTGCTACAAAACAGACTTGGGGGCGGGGCTTAATCATCAAAAACGGACCTTTTTACTAAAAGTAGGGGCGGCAGCTCAGTGTTGTTTTAAGAAAGAAAAATCATTTAAACATCAAATAAAGCAAATAAAAGCCATTAAATGCCATATACATGTAGTAAAATTCTTATTTATACCTACCTGTAAACAACAAATGGAAGTTTAAAATTTTAATAAAATATATAATACATAGGACCCTATCTTAGACGATACCACTGTTGAAAGACAGTTCTATTCTATTCTCTTTCATAAAACATAAGTTTTGGAGCGTGTGCAAAACAGGTGTGCCAAAGTGTGTTTTCAGTCCAAATTGGCCCGATTTGGACATAAATCGGTGAAAAAGTCACAGAATGAGATACAATTCTGGAATAAAAAATAGTAACTTTTGTTGGTCTATATGATATATTCTTGCTCTGGAAATTCCAGAGAAAAAGAACTTTGTTTGAAGACGCTGAAAAATTTTTAAGAGAAGAGAAAGTCCCACTTACTGTTACAATATCTCTATACATGTAATGTATTGAGATAATAAAAAAAATATATATATATATATAAACAAAGGAATAATTTTAAAAATAATATAGATTTACAGTGAAATTCCTACAAAGAAAAAAGTGAGTTTTAAGTAAATTTAAGTAACAAAATGACAAACCCCCTTAAAATATGAATACGAAAAATAAAATGGACGCAGCTTGAATATTAATATAAAAATATATATGTATCTATAAGGATTTTTTATTGTTTTTTTCATTTAAAAACAATATAGATTTACAGTGAAATTCCTACAAAGAAAAAAGTGAGTTTTAAGTAAATTTAAGTAACAAAATGACAAACCCCCCTAAAATATGAATACGAAAAATAAAATGGACGCAGCTTGAATATTAATATAAAAATATATATGTATCTATAAGGATTTTTTTTTAATTTTTTTTATTTAAAAACAATATAGATTTACAGTGAAATTCCTAAAAAGAAAAAGTGAGTTTTAAGTAATTTCTTAAGAGTGGCTAATGTTTTGGCATCACGGATATTATTTGGCAGTGTATTCCTTAGCTTGCTAGCAGCAAAGTTAAATTGTCTGTCGCCGTATGTAGCAGTCCTTACTCTGGGGATCACTAGTGTAAGAGAATTAAATGAAGCTTTAACACTGAAGTTACTTACATCCACAGTCCACAGCTCGAGGTGGCTGCCATTTCCCGGAGGAGTCACAGAAGAATGACGTTGGAGATGTAGGAGGTGCACGGAAACCAGGCTTGCAGGATAGGACGCATATCTGACCATCCCCAGATTCATGGCAGGCTAGAGCACCGTTAGCCGGAGTCTCGAGGGGTGCACAGGCTTCCACTGTGAATACACCAGAGAAGAATTCAAATAGACAAATTAATGCATGGGGTAAGAAACAAGATACTTAAACATGTCGCTAGTACCCCATCAGTTGGATACTTAAAGCAGCATTTTGCGTTTTGTCGCTGTTTTCCACTTTTTTGACAAGTTCATCAAGTTTTTTACATATATCATTCACAAAACAGCAAACTAAGATATTAGCCAAGTATTTCCCTGCCAAAAGCGTTAATTAGCGAGTGATTAAGGACATTTGCAGATAATGAGAAAAGTGTCTTCCGACAATTTACACATTTAATATTAATGGCATACAGTTCCCCCAACCCACCAGTTTGAATTCAACCAATCAGAGATGCAAGTTTAGTTATGAGCCGTTGCTAAAAATAGATTCAAAATGTTGAGTTGGTAACTTGGTACAACCAGCGAGCTGGACTCTAACAGCTCCCTTGTACAACTGCCATAAAAAACAAACGAAAAATTGAAATCTGTTGATTTTTCTTGTATCAAACAACGTGTGATGTCATAGATGTCATCACACATTTACAAAACTTTGAATGTCCACAATCTGCATTTGATTTTCACTTATATGACTATGTTACATTCACTGGTAAATTGGTAAAGGTAAAAAGAGAGTGAAAAGCAAAGCAAAGCAATGCATATTTAACATTTTGTTGTTAATCTGCAAACTAAGATATCAAACCTATTTGCTGCAAATTCACATAGTGGGGCAAATTCATTTCAAATTTAAGCTATCGATGTCTCAAAAATGGTATGATAGAACTGCATGCAAATTCCATGGTACATGCTGCATACTTTAAACCTCTCCTCTTTCATGAGTCCAAACTAAAACTAAAACTAAAAAGCTTAAACTACCCCTAGGATTTAATACCTTTGTTTAATATTTATGCAAAGCAAAATTCAATAGATTATCTAGATATGAGCAGAAAATTGCAAACACCTAACACCGACAGCAAAAGTAAACATATTCAGCAGCCCAAACATGTCATTTGTAAAACTATGCTGGATTCACATGCAGTTATCATATATGAGATACGTATAAGATATTTATTATTGTATATAAGATATTACAATTAAACACTAAAAACACTAAACACTATAAATATGTATCAATATACCTGATAACCATGGTATGGCTACATATTAAACCAGTTGCTAAATACTTAAACCAGTAATAACTTTCCCCTGCTTTAGTTAGTTGGGGTTACTTACTAGGAACGAGCTTACCTTCTGGATATTCCTGAATTAAGTCATGCAAAGTAGTTTGTAACCTGATAAACACAGTGAAATGTACCTTTACACAAAACAAAAACAACAACAAACAAACAACCACCCCAGCTCCTCTACATCTGCCCTCCTCTTGCCCCCCTCACCTGTCACATCAACGGTAAATTGGCACCCCGTCTGTCGTCCAGTCATCTCGTTTGTGGCTGTATATTCCACTTGGTAATTTCCCACACCAAACTTATTTCCAGGGCTGAAATTATTCGAGACGACGACGTGTTTACCGCCCGGATCTTCAAACAGGGGCTCCTCCCACGTTACAGCCGTCTGCAGCCCTCTAGCTGTGACCTCTATGTCAGCAGGGCACGGCCTGACGATAATCGGTGGGGCGTCATCTACCGATTATCAAGAGATTGAAGAAATATGAGGTGCTTTGATGCTTGTTTCCTTATAGATGCTTGGATACACAAATTAAGAGCGGGTATATTAATGCTATCTTTTCAGATGTAAAGAATATAAGGCAATTTATAAAATGGGATGAGATATACTCCAAACCAGTGATTGAGTATATAGAAACACACTCGTTCTGTAATTTCAAACTACATTTTGCCTGCTGCAAGTCAAAGCTGGCCTATTTAAGATTTTTTTTTGTTTAAGTTAAATAAGACTTTATTTTGTTTTTGTTAAAGAACTCCATTTCTACAAGACTGAAGAATCCCAACTGCAAACGTGGCTATTCCAAAAAGTTGACATTATTTTTCATGTACACAACTTTAAGGTTACTTGCAGGTATTTTGTTTCCAAAGGTTCAAACAGTATGACTATGATTGGCTGTTAGACAGCTGAGTATGTTTTGTACCCAAAGATGATAATTTTTTTTCATACTACAAGCTGTTTTTCTGTTTAGTATACACTTTAATGGTATCCCCAGGGTCAGATGTGTATACAATAGTTCACATTAATCCCACACCAGCGGCTCTTTCCCTCGCATACTGCACATGATCCCAGGACTGCATATTTAAGCAGCTTTAACTCATCTCCAATAAGGACAGATGCGAAAAGGAAAGGCCAAAGGCATGTTTGTTGCAGTATTGTGTTTGTGTTTGACGAACAACTCAGTGCATCGCTGTACACTCTTACCAACATCGTACCAACATTTGACTATCTAAGTATGCTATTTATTGATCACAGGTCGGTTTTAATAGCTTACAATCAGTGTTTACAGAGATGTAAATAAATGATACATAAGTTAGACTGGCCACAACCATACTATGGCATTCTTCACTCATTACAATTAATTAGATATATTTGGTCCTGTTATCCGGTAAATGGGTGTAAATTCTGGAATTCACAGTACATAGTACATACAAGAAAAATATCTGTGATGGCCTGCTTGCTAGGTACCATCAAACCCTTAAACACCTTTAATCCTAGCAAGCAAAGCTCTAAATATCACATCAAAAGTTGTAAGTTAACTTTGCACCTATCACAGAGATTTCAATAGAACACAAACTGTTCTGGTTGCCTGCAGAGTCTTGAAATAAGCAGCTAATAGTCGTATCTGCATCAAAGTCACTGGGAGAGGTCACAGACGGAGTCAATACAGGCTGCAATATAAACGCAGAAAATCAGAAAGATAAGAAAATAATAAATTGTTAGGCAATGATTGAGTTGTATTGTTATACTAAAGAACTCACAAAATTATCATGTCTATTTGTATAAATGTCAAATGAGTCAATAAAAGAGATGGAAAATATATTAAAAAAAATAAATAAACGCAGAACATCGTCGTGAGCAATCAATTCAACATTGATTTCTATAATCCCATTATTCGACAAGTAACCAATATCCTTCTAATATCTCCATTTCCTTTTCTGAGCGTAAAGGATAGTAGGGGAGGGGAAGGGAGCCACTGGGGATGGCATCTATTCAAAACTGGTTAAGGTAAAGCACCTCTGGACCATTTCAATCAGGCATTCTTCCAAATATCTTTTTTTTTCCAATATTGGGATTGATACGATAGTCTGCATGAACTGTTTCCTGAATGATAGCCAATGTTTATAAAATACAATCTTCAATATGGGATATATGACAATCTCTCACCTGTACAGCCTCCTTGGAGTTGTCAATCGCAAAAGGTAAATCAAAATAAACACTGACAGGCTTGGTAACATCGGTGCGAGTGACAGTTATCGGTGGAGGGCAGTATATCACACGTGGTGGGACTTTATCTGCAAAAGAGAGAGAGACAACCTCATGAAGATAACAATATTACATTAGTGAATTGAGTGACTGTTAAATCATTGATTCAAGTGACTGTTAAATCATTGAATCAAGTGACTGTTAAATCATTGAATCCAGTGACTGTTAAATCATTGAATCAAGTGACTGTTAAATCATTGAATCAAGTGACTGTTAAATCATTGAATCCAGTGACTGTTATGGGTGGAGGGCAGTATATAACACGTGGTGGGACTTTATCTGCAAAAGAGAGAGAGACAACCTCATGAAGATAACAATATTAAATCATTGAATCCAGTGACTGTTAAATCACTGATTCAAGTGACTGTTAAATCAATGAATCAAGTGACTGTTAAATCATTGAATCCAGTGACTGTTAAATCATTGAATCAAGTGACAGTTATCAGTGGAGGGCAGTATATTACACATGGTGAGACTTTATCTGCAAAGCGAGAGACACACAATCTCATGAAGATAACAATATTAAATCATTGAATCCAGTTATAACTGTCCGACTCTTGCTTCTGTTTCAGGCCCTCAAATTGGGCTATTTACCAGGAAGGCTAAAAGCCAGTGGATTTTGTCATCAGTGAGTAGAGAAAGAGAAGCATTGACAGTTTTCTGCAGGTAGATATTAATTGTTCTTTTTTTCCAAATTTTCAATGTTAATCAATGATTCTTTGATACAACTAGAGAGCATCTGTGTTTTATTTTGAGAGGTTGGGAAAAGGGATTTTTCCGAGTACTTTCACCACTCAGACCACATGTTAGGTAGTCTATATATTACCACTGTATAGGCCTCTTACTATAGTACAGGAAACACTGGTGTCAGTGCTTTATCCTAGCCTAATACTGATTCCCACATCAGGCTGAAATTTCACTGACAAATTGAGAGGTTCTTGGCAAGAAAAGTAAGGGAGAAAGTAGTTTCAGCTTGGGCCAAATAATGCTCTTTCTTATTTGAATAATTTACCTGAGGTAAGCGAAATTACTGTACGCCAAAAAAATTGAGAGCACACACATTGCACGACCGGGTAACTTTTCCAGAGCGCATTTTTTTAATGAAAATATACATGCTTTGTCAAAAGAATTTGAAAGCTGATCTTTATGTAAGTTAACAAATTTACATTGTACATATAAATATGAGTACTGTGCAGTGCTTGGAATCAATAACACTAGGCCTCCAGACTTTTCATTGATGAACGGATTGCAGGTTCGGTAAATCAGGGCTGAGGATAATAGGGGTTTGGATAATCAGGGTTTTACTGTAGCTTAAATGAAGCCACGATGCACTAAGGGAATTAACAAGTTCGGTAAATTCGGGGCTTCAGAAAATAGGGGTTCGGATAATCAGAGTTTTAATTTAGCTTATATGAAGCCACGATGCACTACGGGAATTAACAAGTGCACAAACATTTCAAGTAAAACAATGCACATGTCATTGAACATCTGAATGTAGCTTGAAAGTACAAAAAACGAAAAAAACAAAATACTAGTTAGAACTTACCGATACATGTGTAGGTCTCCTCCACATTTAAATCCCACAGGCCATTGGAGAGACATTCAACGGAAGCCTTCGTATTTCCCGGCTGTGTTTCTAAAGTGTATTGATCTGTACACTGGATATCACACAATGAACCAGCAAATGGCTCTGAAGGGCTTTGACAGAAGAAGGGCTGGATATCCAATTGGGCATCAGATGATTCCAGAGTACTGCATGTCACCACTTGAGAATGACAATAGGGAAGCGAGTGTGAACATGTGAAAGAAACAACACTCTTGGAGTCAAGAGACACCGAGTAGGGTCGTAACTATATGCAGGATATAAGACTGGCTGTTTCCCCATTCATTGCCTAATAGCCTTTCAAACAACTATGTTAAGGCCAACCACTGATCCAAAAGTGATGTGGTTGGCTTATTGATTAGACTTCTCACAGGACCATCACTATATTTCTGATCCCAAGTTAATAACCAAATTCTAGATGATTCCTTCAGAGTTTATACCACTAATAAAAGCTGACACCAACTTAAACAACGACAAGCACCGACTTTAAGATAATCACATACACTAATCAGAGGACTTCTCTTTCCCTAGCGACTGAGAGATATATATAATTTCAGCAGCAGTGTGGCTGTTAGTGTCACTAGAAGCCTGCAATTTCTGGGGCTTCACTCATGGCAACTCTCCCATGGCAGCTTGTTGAGCTATCATTTATTACCTAATATTAATAGCACACACAAATCTCAAATTACTTAGCCCAGAACAATACTGCAAATGTTTTCTTTTAATGAGCAGATTGAGGGGGGTGGAAGATTTTGAGAACAGTTTATCTTCATATACAGATCCAAGTAATATAATTGCAATTTAACTTATGATGAAGATAAAGACAAAGATATGTCCCTGCACGATGACTAACCTCAAACAAAAGGATACCTTTTCCGTAAAATTAAAATCCTCAAACAAAAGGATACGTTTTCGGTAAAATTAAAATAAGTCATTTGCCAAACTATTGCGAGAGAGCGTGTGAGTGACACTGTAATGCGCACTGTGTCAACAGATACCAATGCATAAAGTATCTTCAATGTATCAAATGAGTCCCATTATAGTTACCTTGACATATTGGTTCCTGATCCCTCACCCACTTGGTTTCTCCGTTCACTGTTTGACAGGTAGTGTCCGCTGACCCTACCAGTCTGTAACCTTCATTACAGCTCATTGTACAAGAAGAGCCTTCTTTATTGGAGCATGGTCCCACAAAGAAACCAAACACTGGAGAATATAACTGTGGGCAGGTACGATCTGTTAATATAAAACATAAATAAGAGCCTTGCAGCTAAATTTGATGTGTAAAAATAAGATAAATTTAAAAAAAAATTCATTCAAATTTTTCAATGACAATTTTAAAATTTGATAACGGAATCAAAGTTCATCATTATCCAGACCTATATGGGAGGACCAAAGCACACTGGTACCTGATTGATTAAACTGTTATGATGAACCATGAGGAATTTTCTTTAAAATATTAGTGCATTGGAGGTGAAGCAGTAATGTTTTCCAATGGTACGAAGGAGAATGCAAACTAGAGGACGGACCATTGCCAAATCTCCCCGCCGTTCTAACGTCTATTCAGTAGAAGTATATCATCCACAGCTCCACTCGGCTGCTGTGTCCGATATGCAAAGTGGGTGGTGCCATAATTCAGATTTGTGATGTAATAGGCTGCCTCCTCACATTAACTCAAGAGTCTCAACGTAGTGCCAATGAGTCAATTGTGAAGCAATAGAGGATGTGAACAATAAGGCTGTGAGGACACCACGTTTGAGAGGCGAGGGGATTTGGCAATGTTCACGTACCCATGGGAAGGTCCCTAGTATACAGACCTCACTTTAGGGAGTCTAACTTCTTATAATAAATTGATTATTAACAATGCCAGAGAAAGATATACATGTGAAACAGTTTAGAATCTTCAAACTACATTATAAGAACAAAGGACAATTTTGCAGGGATAAATAAGTGGAAAAGTCACATGACTTTCTTGTCATGATTCCCTTAGGAAATATCAGTGCTAATAGAAAACTCACAAACAGTAAAGGAAAGTTATGCATGGCATTAATAATAGACAGTTAGGGTAGCCACTGCTGATATTACTATAAAGACTTCAGGATTATTCACCTCTCACCACAACATCAAAGTAACATCTCCTCTGGTTACCCGACAGATCGGTAGCCGTGCATGTTACCAGATATTCACCAGATGGGAGGGACGCACCCTCCTGAGGGTCACAGGTCACATCAGGGGTACTGCCGTCATTGTCTGTCGCCGACACCGACCAGCTTATCACAGCGGTGTGGGTCAAGGGGTCAGTGTAAAACAATAGCTGGTCAGGACATGATGTAAAATCAGGCACTTCTGTGTCTGAAAGGAAAAAATTACAAAGTTGTAATATTGTCAATTTTACTTTCCACGCTTTGCAGGCAGAAATATCTCCTTTAAAATGCTACCATTGACAAATTTACACTGCAATCATGTGTCAGTCGATCCATTGTTAACTGTTGTTGTAGGACACATTACAAAGAACATGTTTGAATCATGATACTAGTTTGTGATTAATTTCTTCAAGTGCCATCCGACACTGTTTCTGATGGTAGTAATCTGATGGAGCCACCAATTCTTTGACCAATTCAAGTAAGGTATTTTCACTCTATTCTCTCGGATGAAACTTATCCATCAAAAACACCTGGCTCTTGTTCCTCTATTGCTGAAGAGTCAGCAGGTTGATGTAAGCATTGCGACAAAAATGATCTCAACAAGAATGACAAACAGTACAGAGCCAAATGTTGACAACTTTTCATAAGGTGGCATACTCCTATAAGAGTCTATATCCATCCACTTGATTGTTCTCCTTCAGGAAAAGTGCCAAAAAGCAGCAGGAGAACATCTTTTATGACCTGTTATCAATCATGATCTAGTTTTGTGTGGCTTGCATGTTGAAGAGCAGGAATGGAAGTACATGTGGTGAGAAAATTGGGTCAATTGAGGCAATTTTAGACCCCTTTAGGCCTCCCAGGAGCAGCATAGGAAAATTGTTTATTACTGAGTGAAGAGGTTTGTTTACAAGTGATGAAAACTTGTGTGTCTTTCCTCTGGTTGTGTAGTACCTAGTACTGCCTTCTCCCATCGTCAGTGGAAGCAGGTAGCAAGCATTATTTTTACCAACTATCTTGTTCAAGCAACATGTCCGAGATGTGGTTTAAACTTATCTTCTCATCACTCTTCCTTCATCTTTACTTTACCTCTCCTTTATTTTGTCTTATTTTGCTCTATTCATCGCTCATTTTGTCCAATTTAACTGTCTCTCTGTCCATCTGCGTCTCTCTATCCATCTGTGTTTCTTAATGTGTCCTAACTTTGTTTTAGTTTCAGTTAGCCTCTGAAGAAGATCCTACTAGGTTCGAAACATAAGACCCTCTAACTTATGGTTTCCCTAACTTTATCCCCCCTACGAACCCCCTGTGGATGTCAGAGTTGTCCACGAACCCCCAACTTGTCGAGACAAGATCTGAGTCATTATTTTACTATAATACGCATAACAGTGCTTCGTAAATCTCAAGTTCATAGTGTAATATTGTTATGAAAAAAACACAAATAGATTAACATATATTTATTTGGAAACTTCAAGATCAGATCACAAATTGTATCACGCATAGATCACCCATCACATGCACGGTACTGTACTACTATGGCAACATATGCGAATGGAACGCAAAAAGAGTTTGTCGATAGGTTATATATGATATATCAGATTTACTCTAGGTTTGACTTTCAGAAACGTATTATGACACCCCTGGGATGGACTCACACACCCCCTGGGGGTTCATGCACCCAGTTAAGGAACCCCTGCAGTCTAACTTTTAAAATATTTACCTACACTGGGTTTTGGCTGTAGATTTACAGTTTTTTCTCCCTTCTCTTTTATTTTCAGCTGATGATAACATTACATGAAAGCACTCAACTTCAATATTCTACAGAGTATTCTATCTTCCTCTCAAATCCAAAGGCAGAACAAGCAAGAAAATGTCAGACTATTCCATTAGTGTCAATACAGCATCAGAACAATTCAGCAGCTTTTTAAAACAGTAACAACGGATGTTAGAATGTTAGAATGACATTTTTTTTTTTTTTTTTCCAGATGGGATACAGACATTCAAATTTGATCAAACTTACCTATGCACTCTAGGTTAGAGACACCACGAGACCATTCACCATTTCCGAGACATGTCACCTGAGCTGAGGTGATGGGATGGACCGTGAATTCCGAATCGCAGGAGAAGACACACTGCTGTCCATATCTCGGATCAGAGGTTGCGCACCCCGGTGGGGAAA
The DNA here is from genome assembly GCF_037975245.1 of Apostichopus japonicus. Lineage (NCBI taxonomy): Eukaryota > Metazoa > Echinodermata > Holothuroidea > Aspidochirotida > Stichopodidae > Apostichopus > Apostichopus japonicus. The sequence continues at coordinate 14,571,886 of NC_092566.1, forward strand.
CGACGAGGTTACTACCAACATTTAACTTCGGACACGTAATCGCTGCAAGAGAAAGTTGGAACTTCTGAATATTCACAAGACTACTCCAACCCCTGGATGCATTCAGGAAAGCTAGTAGATATTTCATAAAAGCGCAATATTCAAGGCGATATTTCCTTTGCATGGAGTTTGGCAACATCCATTGACACTCACACCTTTGTCACAAGATAATTATTAATAACATTTCCCCCCCCCCCCCCCCAAAAAAAAAGATAAACATTTTCCACCTTCAATTTGCATAGAAATCAAGGATTACTGAATATACATTAAGATGTTTGCAGTCTTATTTATTTTCAAGGGAACCTACAACATTTGTGTACTATTGATATTTTGAACAAGGGCAGTAACATCTAAGTTATATTCTAATACCATAACCAAAAGTTTCACACAAATATGTCACAAATATCAGCTAGACTATGCAAATACCACATCTCAAAGTTTTATACTGGTGTGTATAGTGTTAAAACAATTGTTTAACACCCATAAGAATATCTATGTCCTGTTTCAACTAAACCAGAGCGAAAAACTCAGCAAATGTGCCAACAAGTCTTCATCACTTGTGTGCAAAGAAATCTTCAGTTGGCTACACAAATACATTGTAATCATCAAAGATATTGTTTTCTCTCCTCTCAAACGACAGTGTTTATGCCATGTCCAACATGCATGTACAACATGTGCAACATGCATGTCCAACATGTGCAACATGTGCAACATGCACGTCCAACATGTGCAACATGCATGTCCAACAGCTGGCACCATCAAACTCAAGCTTTTCACTTCCAACACTGTTTGCCATCAGGTAGTTCAATTATTGTCAAGATGAAATCTCTACTTCAAACCATTTTTCAAAGTAGTTATATGGAACACCGTTCTACGTCATGTACTTTTGGTCAGGCCAACACTTACCCTCACACTCAAAACTAGCCTCACTCCAAGTTCCATCTGCCTGGCACTGCACTGTGCTCTGTCCATTCGGAGTAAAACCGTGAGGGCAGTAGAACGAACAGACACTTCCAAAGGCAGCCAGGTTTCCTGGACGGCCTCCGCAATTTGACGGCAGAGCATTGACCGGTGGAACCACGACTGGACATCGGCGAACTAGGAGAAGCAGACGGCGACTTAACAATATAAATCATGATAAAAACCAGTATTGGTTTGTGTGTAACAGCTGCGAAACTGTAAAGAGGGCTCACCATTTATGCAGGAACAGTCTAGGGGTGGAATAATTAATGTCACAATGTGAATGGTTCAAAAGAAGCCCTGGTCAAAAAGTAAACTCACTTGTGCAAATAGTATCTGTTCCACTCCAGTATGGATTCCCACCAAGTGAGCCGGCTACCTCACACGTACGTACCGTGGATCCCGATAGCTGGTAACCTGTATTGCAGACTATGTTGCAAGAGCTGCCAAAGTGATTGGTGCATGTCTGCACGGCGCCTCCTTCCGGCTGCCTCAGGTTAGGACATCGTTTAACTTAAAAGGAAACAGGTTCAGACTCTGACATTTATTTGGGTGAAGACAACTTCAAGTTGTCACTTTCCATATATATGTGCCTATCCAGGGAAAACCTGTAAGAACTTGAAAACACAAGTTAACACAGGAACCAGTGACAACCTGCAGCAAGAATTCCAATATGTCAAAATGTGTGAACCGGCAGAGTTTTTTTTTCTTCTGTGACACAAGATTTGTCCAATTTGTCTAAGGTGTTGCATTTATACTTGGCTTGGATTGTCTCACGTTAACCACAGGTAGAAATCACACATATTCACAAGTTGTCCTTCTTGTCAAAATCCACAGGTTTCCATTGAATATATTACACAAGATTTTGGCCAAAGTGAATAATGTGAGAAACATGAAAGTTTAGCTGTGAAATTACATCTATAAACACTGTTTTTCCAAAAGCACAAATCTATGAGTGTTTCTGTTTTTCCCTTTAACCATGTTTACCCCAGAGTTTGAAATTGATTTCTTGTAACTTTGTGAATCACTTACTGAAAAATGACTCCAACATTTTGGTAACTACAAGTTTATAACAATCAGATTATTTTTAAGAAATCCAAATACCATATCAATGTTCTTTACAGAGCATGACTTTTTTTTGTACCGCACGGCCTTTTAGATCCTCTATTGTAGTTTTTCGATAACTTTTGTAACAAATTTTATGGGTTTAGTATTTTCTTAATCTCTTAAACATGCATATGTCTTAAACTGTTCTGTTGATTTTCTTTATTGTTATAATTTTTTTTATCCTATTTATAATATTTCTGTAAATTTATACTGGAATATAGAATGAATGAATGAAAGCAATGCAAAAAACATTCCTTTTGCTAACCTCCTTTACCTCACTCCAAAATTACACTAGAAAAAACAATTATAATAATGGAGAAGTTTGCTAATAATTACCTCATTTGGCAAAATTTATCAACAATTAAACTGGAATTTTTTTATTTTAATTTTTTTATTTATTTTTTTATTTTTTATTAGTCACCTTTTACATTGAGGTTAGCTGTGCAGTAAGCTCTATTGCCAGATGAATCAGTGGCTTGGAAACCAATGGATGTTAATCCCTCTGGATATGTTGCAGAGGCAGAAATATCGCCACCATCCACCCTGGCAACAAAAGGAACAAAATAATGACAAATGAAAATACTCATACGCAGTCAAAATATTAATGGACGGCCTTGCTTTTTTCTTTCATAGATAGTCTGGAATTTTGAAGGTATTGCTAAGCAACTACAAGTAAACACCTACCACATTTATTGAGCACACAATGTGAAAGTCTTAGCTAACACGTACAACAGACAATCAGATTAATATAAAATTGTACACAATAAAAAATTTATATTAGATTTCCAAAGATGGCAGCTGCAACAATCTTCCTCTTCCAAACTTCTTTCCAGAACAGTATTCTTACACATTATTGAGATAATCTTGGAAGTGACTTTGTCAAAATCCGGTACTAACATACACACTGTAGTACTTGACTGTGTAATTACAGATATTGATTCTAGAACAAAATAATCTTGCAGTTACCTTCGTCCACAAAATTCGCACCAGAGAACTAAAAGATTTATCACTTCAAAAGGCTGGCACTTGAAGCAGTAATACATTAACCTCAATCAATTTTAATTTTCTAAATTCAAAAACAGGTAACAACTTATCTGAAATTAAGTGAATTTTAGTTGTAACAATATAAAAATTCTCTAAGTTTGATTGAGGGGGGTGTCCAACGATACAGCATTTTATAGGCAGCCATTACATGGCTAATGATTCAAAGGGTGTCGGTGTACCTCCCAACACAAAATTCAATGTTTACAACATTGAAGAACTAATAATCCTGTGACTTGGGAATCAAATTTCTACCCCATCATTCCCTTTCTGTTTTTTTGTTTTTCTTCGAGTTTTTTTTTAATTATTGTCATCTTTAATGAGGGTAGTCCTGCTCAGTGCAGAAGCACTGCTTTCCAGAGAAGCCCTCTCTTCTGTTATGATGTGGCATACTTACACATGTGATTTTGATTAACATTCGAAAATGAAAACCTGCAAACAGCACAATAAAAATACCCCAAAAAGGCCAAAATTCTGCTATTCAAGCGGACCAAAAATCAGCAGGGTGAACAAATCAATCCTTTTTTTTTTAACTTGCTGCATATGCATGTGGTGTATCAATCTATACTGCCCATAAATCTAACACACAAAATCCTAAACACCATGCATAATCAGTGAGGCCATGCATGATAACATAAGGGCTTCCTAAACAGAGTAGACACATGTAGCTAATAATTCTGGTGGTGCATAGACTAATGATTAATAAACTTGAAATAAACACAATCAACATTGACTTTATTAAGAATTTAGCTCTTTCCAGGGATGAGCCTGGGGTAAAAAAAAATCACAGAACTTTGGAAAATTGCGGTATAGGCTCCAGTTTGCGTATGATACAGTGTGTTAGGATAATAGTTTTTGTCCCTGAGGTAGAAAAGAAATCACGGATATTCCGCGAATTTGTGGAAAAGCTCATACCTGTAGTTTAGATACAATCAACAACGGCTACGTACTAACCTTTCAACTGTGACGTGTCCTGAAGTATCAGAGGCTTGAGGAGGAACTAACCGGCCGGTCCATGTGACCGCCCCCCTGTCTGCTATCTCAACTACCAATGACGGACAAGAACCAAGGAAGACTGGATCCGTAACGTCTGAGAAATGAAGACATATTTACACATGGAAGAAGTTGACATAGTCAGGAGACTGCTGATTTGCCACATTTGTCTTTGAAATAGTTTGACAGTAATTATAGGTCTATCAAAATGTTGTTGACCCAAACAGTACCATTACAATCAATCGTACTAAAAAAATTATTTTTTATGTAAATTGTTTTTCATTCAGCACACTTAAATTCTGTTTTAAACATTCATTGATTCTATTATACAAGTTAATATAAGGCTTCACATTGTCAAGTTTCTTCTCTATAGTAATATAGAATCATCTGATATCCCCAGATTTAAGGAAAGAATATTGACGGTGGCCAAACAACCTGATCACCACACAGCATTCTGCAAGTCTTGCGTCAGTGACACTGCAGTCTAGAACGATACGTTATAGAGAAACTTCACAACTCAGTATGTGAGCCGATATTATTGGCTGGCTCAGTATGTTAGCTCATGCAAACTGTATCATATCACTGCCATACTGTGATGCACATAATTATTGCACAATATATAGGTCAGCTCATACCAAATATTACAACTGACATAACACACTGTGCCATGAACCTGATGATGTCCAGAGTGATCAATAAGGAATAACTGAGATGGTTATATAAATATAGTCAGCTCATACCAGTATTGTATTTAGCATGCGTATACCATGATACTATGGCTATAACGTTGATCCACTCCACATGCCAAACCTGCAGTCATGTCATATGTAGAAGTAAAGCTGGCAGTAACACAATGTGCGCATGTCCAGGGGTGCACTTAGGAATATTTGAGTACCGGGCATATTGTGCAGTAGTGTGATCCACACACTAGGAGAGGGATCTAATGGGTGGGGTACCCCCTCCTCACTGGACAAATTTTGCACATGAAGTATGCTTAGGTGGTGCTATTTTTTCCTATTCTGTGCCATGTATTCTCCCAAATTTTGGCCATGGTAAAATTTGTTAAATTATCATCAAAAAAGTGCCGGGCGGAAATGTTAAAATACTGTTTGTGCTGGGCGGCATTCAGAACTGCTGCACGCAGCCGTTTGGTGCCCCCCCCCAGTGTGAGCACATCCCTGCATGTCCAATACTTGAAAACATAACATAAAAAACCCAGTCTCAAGTAATTCCCTGAGATAAAAGAAATTATGTCGTTTGGGTGGATCCAGTCGGGCTCATGTCCGAGGATGTTCTTACCTGTACAACTAGCTGATCTTGAGTCACTCCACAGTCCAGAATCTAAGCATTGCACAGGACTGGGGCCGCTCAACTCATAGCCACCATCACAGTTAACAGTGCACACTGTGCCGTATACATTTCCTGCGGATGTACACGTCGGTAGGTGGTAGGCACCATTGGTCAAGGGTTGTAGTGCAGGACAGGTGACTTGGACTGCAGATTTAAATATTAACGAAACAGCTTTGTAAACTTTCAGTACACCAGAAGGCATCAATCATAATTTCGGTACTAACAGCATATTCTATTTTATCAAAATGTTCAGGAATGTAATGTATGGTTGCATTTCTCTAGCAATTAGGAACTATAAATTGTCCTGGTTGTGAATGTACTACTTAGAATCATTCAAACTTAATAATTACGAGGAAAGGAGAATTTTGATCTTCATGAACATGTACTGCTATTAACAACTGTGGAAATTTATAAAACAGATATACATTTGCCGTTAGTAAACACTGCAACAATCACAAGATAGATACAATCACATTGCCTACATTACATTTTTTTTAATTCCTTTTTTGAATACAAAAATCTCACTGAAGACTTTAGTTTCACTGCAAACTGGTGTGATGATACAAAGTGAAAAGCAATGTGATAGCTTTTATATAGTTCACTGTGAATCTAGAAACAAGCTATCACGAAATGCTTCTACACATTCTTCATCACCAAAACATCTTAATAATTGTTATCAAACTGATGTCATTAGGTCCATACAAACGTTACATTTCAGGATGTCTGTGTCTTTTCAAACATTATAAAAAGAAAAGGCTGAGTTTAGGGATTGTTGTCCGACTGCATAGTTAAGGACAACCTTGGCGCTGATTAGTAGTTTATGTACATCGAGGCACAGAACAGAGGTGAATGAGCAGATCTTATGAGCACGCTATGTTACCACTATGAGCATGCTATGTTACCACTATGAGCATGCTGCGTTACCACTATGAGCAGGCTACGTTATCACTATGAGCAGGCTACGTTACCTCTATGAGCAGGCTAGTTACCACTATGAGCATGCTGCGTTACCACTATGAGCAGACTACGTTACCACTATGAGCAGACTACGTTACCACTATGAGCAGGGTACGTTATCACTATGAGCAGGCTAGTTACCACTATGAGCAGGCTACGTTACCACTATGAGCAGGCTACGTTATCACTATGAGCAGGCTACGTTACCTCTATGAGCAGGCTAGTTACCACTATGAGCATGCTGCGTTACCACTATGAGCAGACTACGTTATCACTATGAGCAGGCTAGTTACCACTATGAGCAGGCTACGTTACCACTATGAGCAGGCTACGTTATCACTATGAGCAGGCTACGTTACCTCTATGAGCAGGCTAGTTACCACTATGAGCATGCTGCGTTACCACTATGAGCAGACTACGTTACCACTATGAGCAGGGTACGTTATCACTATGAGCAGGCTACGTTATCACTATGAGCAGGCTAGTTAACACTATGAGCAGGCTAGTTAACACTATGAGCAGGCTACGTTACCACTATGAGCAGGCTAGTTAACACTATGAGCAGGCTAGTTAACACTATGAGCAGGCTACGTTACCACTATGAGCAGGCTGCGTTACCACTATGAGCAGGGTACGTTACCTGAGCACTCAAACGGTTGCCCACTCCAGCTACGGTCGGCTTGACAGCTGCGAGTCCTCCGCGATTCACCGGCCGGTGTTCTGAATCCAACATCGCAAATGAAAACACAAGTCTCTCGATAAGGTACAGTGAGTCCACTGCAACCACTGACAGATCCATGGGGGTCAGACGATATGGAACACTGTACGGCTGTGTGGAAATCACAAGGATTGTTCATCTAACGTAGTAGAACTTGTGCCAATATGAATGTGAGGAATGTTGCTCATTCCTTTGTTTTTTAATTGTCTCTAATTAATTAGTCTGGAGGAGGATCGTTTCCTCTACGAAATTCTTGATGTACTATATCTGTACTATCAAAAAGATATGTTATGTAATCTCCCAAGAAAACCTAATACCCTATCCCACTTTTCCTCTCATTACCCTTAGCCTATAATGCCATAGACATCTAACTCTCCTTGCAGCTTTTCTGTCCAATCTCTGATCTAATTCCTTCTGGTTGACGGAATGGACCAACAACTACTGCCAGCTGTGCTTTGTGTAACCTACATAAACCGGCTGAAGGGGGCAGTATATGTGGGCTACTGAACAAGATTTTTTATATGGTGAGAGACATACTGTGATGCCATGGCTCTCATGTTCATAGCTGCAAAACAAAGCATCAGGGGACTATCACCAAACTTTACTTCAAACCAGTTGAATTTAAAGGTGATTTTACTGTTGTAGAAATCTTGACAATGTACCCCAACAAGACTCCAAGCTTCATTTCAATTAGGAACACAAATCAAGTTACTTTTCTCAATCATAAGGAGAATAATTTTGTTTGGTACACTATTGACTCATGGCTTGTAGGAAATGGAAACAGAAATGGCTTCAAAGTTAACTGAAAGTTCACTCAATACTGAAATGCCTCACAGTACACATTCAAATCCTGTAAAATTATCATAACAGAATCCATAATAATGAATATTCAAATTCATTATGTATTCAATATTATAATGAATATTCAAATACATAATAAATATTCAAATTCATTATGTATTCCATATTATAATGAACATTCAATACATAACAAATTTTCAATACATAATGAATATAAAATACATACTGACTATTCAATACATTATAAATATTCAGTACTTAAAGAATATTCAATACATAATATATATTCAGTACCAGGGCGCTCTAAAAGGAACACACATAATTACTTTTATTATTATATTTAATACAATTATTATAATCATACAATTATTTTTATACAATGCTGTTCAATGTGATGCAGAACATTGTTCTAATGTTCTGATCCAGATCAACCTTTAACTACATATACTATGGAATCATCCAGGTGCCATCAAAATGTTGGGATCTTCTCTCTGCAAATGTTGCAGCAATTCATCATTTTTGCTGCAAATGTTGAATTGTTGAAATATACGAGATCAATTTTATCATTTTGCCCTTTCATAAATACAACTTTTGATAAATAATCACTCTGTCACAATGTCGAGTTACTCACAGTTTACTAAATTTAAGGGAATTTGACATTTTGTTGCAAACTGTTAATATATTAAATGAACAATTAATTACTTTGAAAATTAATCATTTTCAAGAAAATCACTGCAATATTTATGAAAAGATCTGAACATTTTAAATGCACCTTAATTTTGAATTATATGTACCCTTTTACCATAAATCATGTTTCAGTTTTCATATTATACTACCATCTGCTTCACACAAGGATATTTCCTCCTCAAGGAATACATTATTGAAAAACAAAATATCAACAACATCTTTTTGTTTTTATATTTTCTGTTGGATTATAAAGGATGTGCTGCATTATTTTGAAGAACCAGTTTAGGGGGGCTAAAAAGAGAGGCAACTTGAAAATAGCATACCAGTACACTGAGGTTTGGTACCACCCCAGTATCCTTGATACGGGACACTTGTATCTTGAAGGCAGATTCTGCTGTTACTCCCACTGCTCCGCTCGTATCCACTATCACAGCTAAATACGCAGGTTGTTCCACGAACTGACGTACTGGAGGTAGAGCAACCCGAACCACTGACACTTGCATGGGCTGGTACGTCTATGATGGGACATCTTACCACTAGTGAGCAAAAACAATATAAAAAATCACTTTCAAACAAACTGACTGCCATATAGTTTCACTCACTGTGTTCATAGTTTTCATAACAAAGTTTGTAAAAGAAATTGAAAAAATTAAAAAATTAAAGTTGCAGCGTCTGATGATACGTCTGAAACTAAGATTAGTTGAGAGAATTAAGGCAGCATTTTTTTTTTTGTCAAAAATGCAAATTTCACTTACCTGATATGATGTCAAACATTACAGATGCTTAATGAAATAGTCTTACCTCATGCTCAAGGATCACTCATTCACAATGTTTCATCCGGCAGTGTACATTCTACATGAGACATAAGTACCCACTTGTCACAATTCAAACCAACCTTTTTTCTTTTTCTTTTTTTTCCCCTCTTTTCTTGGGAAAGGATTTAAATGATTATGAAATAAAAGCACCAGAGACAGCGATATAGTATAATCATGATTTCGTGTTCACCAACCTCGGACAGTGACATCAAATGAGCAGGTAGCACTGTTACCAGAGCTATCCGTGGCTGTGTAGATCAGAGGGTGTGTGCCCTCTGTTAATGAAGTCGGTTTACTGTTACTTGCTTGGCCATCCACTGAAGACAGCACTGCTGTGTACTGACCACTGGCATCTGAAGCCTACAAAAGTGAAAAGAATAAAATAAAGTACAAGCTGGTTTCAATTATTAAAAAGCCTTTTAGACAATCTCCCAAAGAAAATTTCACGTTCAATATACAGTAAACAAGTTATTACGCATAAATGAAGAAATTCTGTTTGCTATCAAGTAGGTTGCTCAGTAACAGTTAGCTACATGTGCATCAGCTATGAAAGTTAGTCTATAACCTTTGGGCAAAGTGCTGATCAATGTAAAACCAGACTTTACTGAATTAATATTAATACAATTATTTTGAATTTTGTGAAAGAGACGATGAAGCAATGCACTTTGTGAACAAGACTTTGCTTGGTTGGAAAACATTATGCACCCCAACTTTTGTTGACATTAACAACATCTTTTCAGTGAACTTTTCAAAGTTAAACTGTATGGGTTCCACTTATAGACTTAGATGTTGACTCGTAAATGAACGTCCTATGCAGCAGTCAATCTACCGACAAAATCTTATGTTTTCAAAAAATTGTGGTCTTTGGAAAACTTGTGCATACAGTATGTGTTAATGCTACCTATTGATGGAATCATAAAATCCCTGGTATTCAAAGTCTTTTCTTAGGTACCCCTGTTCCACCTTTCCCCGCCCCCCCCCCTTTTTGACTGAGAAATTTGATATGGTAAAAATGTTACATAGTTCTAAAATAGTGACAATTTGCAACCACTAAAGTTACTAATATATATGTTAAAGATTTTTCAACTTTGCTTTCCACAAATACTGGCCAACAATATCTCCTTCCTTCCAAATTTTTTAGCGACCATCCAAAATTTCAGTAGTTTGCGCCAAAGAGGGTCATTTTGATTACCAGGGGATAAAAATTGCCGAACCAAAATAAAGTTTTTTACCTTACAACTTTGAACAGTCTTAGTACATAAAGGACAGCCTCGGTTTTAAATTGTTTGAATTTGCCATGATAGGGTACAAACCTGTACAGGCTCCCAGCTGAAGGTGAGCGATGCAGTTATCTGAGTTGGTTCCGCATATGCTATGACATCAGAAGGACACTGAAGTGAGGGCGGTGTGACATCTGAAAAGGAAAAATGGGAAATTAGTTAAAAAAATGACGTTACAAAAATGAAGGTTTAATTGTTTCCTTTAATTGTTCTAAAAATTTCCATAGATCTCATTTAGATATTTGGAATGAAATCTAAAAATTCAAACCATTGAAAAAAACGGTCGTTCAGCCTCTGAATAAGATCCGATTAGGATCGAAACGTCAGGCCCACTTGATACTTTTACACATTCTCTTCCGTGGATAAGCAGTTTGCTAACAGTTTTTGTTTTATTTTTATTGTTATTTTATTTTCATTCAAAAAACAGATTAAAAACTGTTCTCCTCGAAATTTCCAAACTCTTCATTGTCTCGCTACGCCTGCACCTCGCTAGAAAACTATCCAGGTGTGCCCACACTGGGCGGCACTGGGCGGCCCCGCCCAGCACTAAAAATAACCGCCCAGCACTGTCTTAAAAATCGTGAATCCCGCCCAGCACTATTTTCATCTAAAATCCTGACATTCCTAACAATATATTCAACATAAATTGGGCCTAGCCTATGCCAAAATCATACAGACTAATAATGCATCAGTTACGCATGCAAGAAACATTACTTACGGCTCTCAATAGGTCCCTTGTAAAATCTCTTTGAAACAAACTAATAACTTTTACCAGGTAAGCTACATAATGAATTTCACTAAAAAAAAAAAAAATAATTTTTAGCAAAACTAGTACTTGTTTATGTGCTCAAAAAGCTACACAAGTGCCGGCATTTGGCATCTGAGCACCTTCAAAAATCAAAAAATTTCTCAAAGGGGAGGGGGACACCCCTCGCCCTTAGACCCCACCCCCAGGACAGGGATTAGTATACCCAGCACTCAGGAAATCCTGGGCACATCCCTGACTATCCATACCTGTGCACACAGCGTTCTGTCCGTCCCACTGTCCAGACACCAGACAGGTTCTTGAGGACGAGCCGGCCGACAGAGTATATCCACTGTTACAGCCGATGGAACACTGGGTGTCAAAACTCTGACGATGGTTGGCTGGGACAGACGTTCCTCCCCGTGAACACGCCAACACCCTCCCGTGGGAAGGCGGAGATAGTGGGCTGCATGTTATGGCTGTGGGGGTACAAAAGTTATGCAAATCATGTGTGAAAATTGTGTGAGTGACTGATCTGTATGGGAGAATGTTAACAGGGGCAAAATCATTTTAAGGGTCGTCCGTACATCCAAGACGACCAAATTTCTTTTCGTACGACCAGTTTTGGAGGTCGTCCGGAGGTCCAGGACTAGCTGTAAACATCAAATTCAGTGTACATTAAAACTGAACCCCCACCACCACCACCCCCCCATCCCTACCAAAAAGGTAAAATTATTATTGGTATTGTTTCAAGCTCCATCACATTGGAGATACTGAAATAAACAGCAATAGTGTGGTAGGTCTATAATCCACTGCAAGGGGAGTTTCAGTGGCCCAAAGCTGGTGGTTTATTCAACAATCCTAAACATCTCTTCTACAGTGTACGTGTTTGGAAAACCAAATAAGCTGTTCGGACAACCAAAGGGAAAGACATGGTTGTCGGTGGAACAACCGAAAAAAATAAATAAAACTTTCAAACTTTGTCTTGGTTACTGGTGAAAGTATATAATCATATCAGGCAGAGATGCAATAATTTGCAAATTTGTGGAAAACTATGTGATCATTTTCATTTTCCTCAAACTACTGTAGGCGTGGAGTACAGGTGGAAAATTGTCAGGTGTCTAGCATTTATCGATCATCACCTAATTTGGTAAGCTGGTTACCTTTCTCATATAGTGTAATAGCACTTCTCACCCAATATACAGCATCCAATGCAACTTTCATCCTCTTTTCTCCACCTCTTTTAGTAGCTCAAAATTAAGTCAGTAGTTATAGACAGTCAGCAGTTACTAAAAACAACACAGTTTGATAGTTAAGCTAGCTTTGATGTGAAGGGTTAAGTTTATGCTGGGTATCATTATGATTACCTATTATAATAATATATGATAAAATATTACTATATATAAATAATTTTAGTAAATCATATAAAATACGAAATCATTTTCAATTTAAACTGACATAACAGATTAGCCAAACAGTGTTTGCAAATTCTTTCATAAATTGATTGTTGCTATATATAGTCGTCATCAGGTTACAATCTCGAGAACAGTTAAGCATCGCCTTTCTTGCGATGAATGTATCCCATTAAGTCTGAACTTTAAATGGAAAACCAATTATTGTTGTTTCAACAACAAAAAAGTACAAAGGTAATTCTAGAAATAGAAATTTTTCATACTAGAACATGAAATGGTTCCATCTGACCAAACCCCACGGCCTTGACCCCCATCCTGACAGGTGCGGACTGTTTGTGTCGTTGGACTGTATCCACGGTTACAGGAGAGAGTGCACGTGTCACCATATGCTACAGAGGAACCAGTGCACCCCGTTCTGACCCCATTGGTTGGAACCGGTAGATCACTCAAGGCACAGGTTATGGCTGCAAATAGAAAATATGAGCAAAACTTCATGGTACAAACAAAACAAAAAAATTGGAAATTATAACGTTTTACATTTATGGTCAGTTAGAGGATTGTACATTACCACCACCACCACAATTTTTACAGGAAACTTCTAAGAGTTCATCTATACTTTTAAACTCTGGTTTGCAGCCTTTGTTTGCACACAAAAGACACGAAATGGGAATAATTTTAGTGTTCAAATTTTGTGTAGCAATTTTGTAAAAGCTCATAAAATGCTTCAGTGTTTGCATGACATACAATCGATACAGTAGCCTGGTAACTATGTATCCTATCATTTATTACTGGATCAGTCAACAAGAGAGTGAATTGGCAGTGCATGAAGTAAGGCAAGGTAATAACTAAACTGCTCCCAAAAATGTAGGGCAACCTTACTCCACATATAGGCAATATGCTACTAAGTATTTTAGATTCTTTCAGTTCCACACATAGGCAATCCCTTAAAGTCGGACGTACATTTCGGACAGTTTGTTGATCCATATCTCAATGGTTATATATAGGAGATAACTTTTCATTTGGGTTTTATGGAACATCTACCTTGTACTATTCTTGTATGGAGTTTCATTCCTTGTCCCATCAAAATAAACTACCAAAATACTCAAAAAACCTCCCTGTGACGGACGTACCCAGAGAAAGTGACTTTTTTAGATCGTATTTTTCTTTGGAATATCTCTGTGAATTGGGATGGGATACAATTAAAAACTACTATGCATGTTATGTAGAAGACTTTCAACTACACATATTAGTAAACAAGCAGTTGAAACCTTTATCACTTCTAGGGCTGTGTCATTCCGGTTAATCCACTAACCGGTTAACCGTTTCTATTAACCGAACGGTTAACGTTTAAACGTAACCCGTGTTGTTGCCTCAAAATAAGAGCCGAAAATCAGAGTTATATAGCTCAGATTATAATTCCGAAAGAGCGCCACCACTTTGATGCTGAAGTACATTCTCAAAATAGCGCTGCAAGTATTGTTTTTTCGTACAAAGTGGCTATTCTTACGACTGTTCGTAAGAATAATTTCCGACTACGCATGCGCAGTTGCTATTTTATGACAGGAGAACTATTTTTTACGACCAGGATTAACAATAATTTCCGGTTAGGGTTAGTGTTAGGGTTAGGATTGGGGTTTAGGGTTAAAGTTAGGGTTAGGGTTACCCCTACTACATGCGCAGTTGCTTTATTTACTTTACTGCGCTTGAATTCGCCTTTGTCGTAAGAATAGTTTATAAATAATTGTTACGACTAGTCGTAAGAATAGCCACGGCCTTTTTCGTAACGCGTATGCCAAGAATTTGGTTGTATTTGCTTAGTTTTGACGATCGTTGCATTGAAAAAGACGAATTGCGCGTTTTCATGAAGTTTTAAACAGATTTTTGTTTCTCTTTCAGTTCATCGGTAACTGTTACAGAGATATTTGAAGCAAATATTTCTTCGTTAATTGCGTAGCCCCTACTGTAATAGCGTAGGCATTGTATGGCAGTTATAAGCCTAATATTACTAGGCCTACTTAATATTGGCATTGTGTATTGAAGTTCGCGATCATATGGAGTGTTAGACTACAAGGCTTTCACCAGCTAGGCCAAGGTTAGGAAAGTCGGTTGTTAGGAAGCGATTACTACAGAAGTGTACGGTAGTAGGGCTAGGCCTACGCAATTACAAGTACAACAATGGGTTACAGATATATTGAATTTCTGCATTGTGGCGGGGTAGGCAGAGGGTAGGGGGGAAGTGTGGAAAACATTGTAAAATTTCCCGCGAACACCCTGTCGATTTCTCGCCGGAGTTCGCGCAGCAAACACAATTAGCACGCGTAGCATAATGGCGTGGGGTAGTCCCCCGGTGGGGTCATGTGGTGGAACCCCTTGTGGGGGTCCAGGGGTTAACGCCCCGGAAAATTTGGCGATAAAATATTCGTAGCTGTGGATGCAAAATACTGACAACTTTTTTAATTTAAATTGTCACGAAACTGATGAAAATTTTGAAATGACAAGTTAGAGTAGCCATATTTTGTTATAAAATGAAAAGAGATCTATCTGTCTTACAATCATTAAAAATTAAAAACTTAAAAAAACATGCGATTTTATGAAACAACGTTCGGCAAAGCCCCATTCCTAGACTGCCTAACGATAGCTTGCACTATACTACAACTACAGTAGGCTACATTTTCCAAGGTACCTTGCCAATCAACTGTGAGCTCATCCCCTGTCTAACACCTGTTGTTAACAATTTTTTGGCATGTTGCCAAGGAACGTTTCATGGTCTAGAATTAATAAGGTCAGTCAGTAAAGGTTCGGTTAAGTTATGAGAATTATTATCTTAGACTTTTAAGAAAAGTAGGTAAAATATGATCCCCGTAACAGCTAGGTAAGTAAAACAGGCAACTGACTCCTCCGCATGAACAAGACAATCTATTCCACATGATACATGAAAGTAAACCTTGTAATCACATGTTTAAGGCCACTTGGCTAGATTAACTAAATGCTTAATATTGTTTCCATGTTCTTGTAGAAAACGTAAACTTCGCAATATACAATTAGTTGTGTTTTTGTAGTTACGTGAGATCCGTAACCGACGAGGTGGTTAGGCTATTTGCGATACACTAAACTATGGTAGGATATTATTTTCTCCGTAATTTTGGAAATTCTAGAAAATACTTTTTCGCCGCTCAACACCAGATGTGTTCTTACGTTTTATTCATAATTGGGTGTACTAGAGCCTTGTTTACATGACATTAGTTGCATTTAGCACGATATGCCAGTTTCGCGTGAATATTTCGAAAGTTTTTTGCACGATCTTTCGTAAAATTTGAAAGGTGTACCAACTTACTCTACGTACACAATTGGTTATTTCTCTACTGATTTTCAGAGTTTTTTTTACAGTCAAGTGTATACGTTGTGCATTGAGTATAAACTTATCGCGAATGCAAGAAAACGATGCAGGGATTTCCAGCAGACAAATGTTTTCTTTGTGGGATTACTGAGTCTGTTGAATGGAATCCAGCACCTTAGAGGGAACACTGAACTGAAATTACATCATAATAAAGAAAACGTTTACTGCTTAAATACAATATAAATTTGAAAGGATTAGATGCAGACTCGCCACATTGTCGAACGGGGTAACAATAGGCGCTTCACGGGTCGCATACCGCTTGGTAATCCCTTCAATCGTACCGCCAATCTTAAAAATCTTTTGTATGGATGCGTGATAAAGTTTGCAATTGTTACGTGATTTTCGGCAAGCAAATGTTGCGGTCTATTTCTGGAATAAAGTGATGTGAAGACGCGCCGTTGCGACTGCGTAATTGGCATTACAAAAACGGTTAAACTTATACGATGTACAGCGGACTTTTATCCGGCCGTTCGGTCGGTTAACCGGTTAACCGTTTAACCGTTACAGCCCTAATCACTTCCCTGCAATATTTTCAAAAATTCCCTTGTGACGGACGTACAATTTTTTGTGACAGACGTACATTTGTGAAATTACAAAGTAAATGTTGGTCCGTCACAAACAAAAAACACTACTTGGTATGTCTAGAATTTCAATGTGTGACAGGGCTTCACCCAGAGTTTCCATTGTTGACAGCTGTACACAACTGTGCCTAATGGAACAACTTAGGTCTTTAGAGAAGAAACAACTTACCATTGCAGACTGGCAGTGCCTGCAGCCAACTTCCACTGGCACCGCATGTTCGTAATGTAACCCCACTTAGATGATATCCTGAATTGCAGGCATACTGGCATACACTGCCATAGTTCACAGTATTGTCCCCATTAGCGCTGCAAGTCGAGCGACTCACGAATCTGAGACCCGTACCGACAGAGGGCAGAGCACATGTTTTAACTTCACACAGGGAGAAATTTATACAAGAAAAGGTTTTGTTAGTTATCACAGATGTGTAGCCATAATTGAGAAATATGTTTTATACTTCAATTGAACGGGTCATTTAAATACTTACAAAATTGACATTCTAAACGACAAGTTATAACTGATGACAACTTGCTCATCTATCCCAAACAGCTTGTGAAGTGAGTATGTCAAAAATTAGAGGGCCTGATGTTGCCCTACAAGCAGGTTTTTCTAACTGACATGACTAACTGGCATGATATATTGTGAACATGAGATGTAGCACATAAATAATGCACCAATCTGTACTGTACATAAAAAATCGATACAATTAAACAAGCATTTGGTGGAGTAAATTAATTTAGATCAATATACTGTGATGTTCTTTAATACTTCAGAGCTGTGTAAAAGTAAGTTGGCCTGACGTTTCGATCCTAGCAGGATCTTCTTCAGAGGCTAAATGAGGTTTGCTCATTAACCTGTGTTAATGAGCAAACCTCATTTAGACTCTGAAGAAGATCCTGCTAGGATCGAAACGTCAGGCCAACTTACTTTTACACATTCTCTTACACTGGCTCTTTAGTGGATAAGCAGTTTGCTAACATTTTTGTTTTATTTAACACTATTGAATGTCAGAACATTGTGGATTGAGCCATGAAAATAGATTCTTTTTCACAAACTACATGTAGCCTACACTCAAAATCCCTTGACAGTATAAACTGAACCTAGCTCATCTACGTACCAAATGTAAATATTTCCAGCAAACATACTGCAGCCGTAACTAAATGTATTGTTGTCTACTGCTAGTAATATATTAGGGCTAGGGCCTAGTAGTAGCATGGACACTGCAAAGCTCGAACACCTTAGCATTAAAACATGCCAAAACTATATCTTATAACTTATGGTATAGGCCTAGGCCTAATTATAAATCACCTGTAAATATACTTGATATGGTGGGGTCTATTTGGAGAGAAAATAACTGTAGCTTCGTAATATTTCGTGAAATTGGCTCTTGCTGTGGCTTGTCATGGTGAAATCGTGTATTTCTTAGGGGTGTCCGAACTTCGCAGTGTTCCGAACTTCGCAATACTGACTATACTACTCCTACTGTACTACTACTAGTAGTAGCCTAGTGTACTAAGGTAGTACTAGGCTAGTAGTAGCAGTAGTAAGTTGAGTCTCGTCTATCCGACATGCTCAGTGATTAACCTCCGCCACGTATCACGATCTTGCGCAAGGTTTAGTACTAGGCTAGGCCTTGCCCTAACTGAGTAATGTAGCATAGGCTAGGCCTCCTACTACAGAACTGGGGCTAAGTCTAAAGTAGCACCTCGCATAAATAGTCGTCTCCCGCATTTTTTTCAATATACCTTCCTTAATAATGCAAAGCTGGTAAAATTATGGCTAAACTGAAATAGCCACTATTTGCTCAGTATAATTTGGTAGTATCACAGAAATGATATTGAGAATCGGATGTTCATGGACGATCGAGCGTACAGTTCATGCTAAGTTGCCTAAATTTCTATGTAGCGCCAAAAGGACAAAACGTTTATCGCCATCCATCAGACAAACAGTTAAAAGTAATTTGATAACACCTCCTTTTTCCATTTTACCTGATAAGCAATCGTTTTATCAAATACAATTGCACATTACAGTTCTTTTTTTTCAAAACGCCAAAGCAGTTAAAATGCTGCGTAAAAACAACCGTAGTATTTCAGGGAGCTAGCGGTCTAACACATAGTATCTGCTCTATGCCTTACTTAAAGTTTACTCTGTGTGTACTTTGCATATATTGCAGTCACCTGTTCTATTGTGTAGTATTATGTAATACTCATAACACGATTTATATTTTATTGCATTATAGCATGTGTACACTGCTGTTTAGGATTATGGCATAAGTTCATGTACTGACCTACTGGGTGTGGTAACTAGTCACTTCTCGGCCTTTTGGCAACTTGGATCATGTGTAGTATAGCTGTTCATTTTCTAAGGGAATCGTGATACTCACGTGTACCTGACGATGATCACACAGTCATTCTCGATCCTAGGGGGCTGGGGCAAGTTGAGAGCGGATTAGTTGTTTGGTTGTTTGGTTTTTGTTGCCTGGTTCTTTCTAAGGTGACTTTTCTTAAAAACTAATAGCTTCCATGTAATTACACCCAACGCTCACCTTGTATTGAATTACAGTGTGTGACCTGCCTATGCCAGGTCACAGGTATTTAATTAATTTATTGTACCTAGTTATACAAATGTGAGGACAGAATAAACAGACTTGCACCAGCCTTCAGAACGTGCATATATAAATGTAACTTACTTCGACAAGTCGGCTGACTTCCGCTCCAGAAACCGGAACTTTCCCCCGATACATGACTGCACTGTCTGGACGCAGATCCTACGAGCTCGTGGCCGGTGTCACAACTAAATGTACACGTCGACCCATGTGATCTTGAACACGACGCAAGACTCCCAGAACTTGGCGCGGAAAGTTGCGGACAAGTAACGGCTAAAGTAAAGCAAATTTAACAGAAATTAATATTTACTATATATATTAAACTTGAGAGGGTCATGTTGGTGACCTAACGGCGAGACAAGTCATATTAAAGACGTAATCCAATGCATATTGTAAGGCAATCGAACTAAACGTGTTTCAACAGTTTTTTTTTTCTTACAGTACTGTAATACTACGTAGTATCGTTATTAGCGTAACGTATTCTTTTTTTCGAGGCCATGATGGTAGCTGATCATCAATGGTCTGAAGTGAGAAACGACCATTTTGATGGTGGCATACTCTAGAGTCGATACCAGTCATTCTCATGAACATATTTACAGTCCGAGTTTGCGTATTGCCCCAAAAAAATGGTTGGAACTTTCATTGGAAGAATGATGTTTTTTTTTACAACGGACTGAAAAAAATGTTCGTTATACTGTCTTTTGCATGTTTGATAATTGATTTCACACTTAAACGTCATACTATAAGATTACTTCTGCCGAGCCCACTCTTTTGACGTTTATTCGTACTGAAGGGGTGGCTAATTGTTTCGCTAATGAAGAAATATTAGAATTGCAACTGTCAACAATATCTTGTAAGAAAAAAATGGCGCTAGATGCGGCCTAGTCCAAACGTTAACATTTGACTACAGTACCAGGGGCGGATGCAGGATTTGTGACAGGAGGGGGGGGGGGTCTGACTGGTCCAGCCGTGCCTGAACGTAAGACTATCTAAGCGGAGCGCCACCATCGTTTGGCGCGGAGCGTACCAGAAATTTTTTGACTTTACAAGCCCCCCCCCCCCCCCCAGATGTCCGGAAACGGCACTTCCCGAGTATTCTAAGCTGCATGTACCTAGCCTGAAAATATGGATCTCATGTCTGCAATTTCTCAATTGATGAGAAAAAAACAATCTATGAAATATGGCGAAACATATCACAGTCAAAGATGTATCACGTACGGCACTGCCAAATCAAGTATATACAGTGGCGTAGGAAGGTACTTTTGAGTGGGGGGGCTGAAGACTGATGGCCGGCCTGGGGGAGGGGTCTAATGGGAGGGGGTGTCCCCTTCCCCTTTAGAATTTTTTGCATTTCCAGGTGGCCTCAGATGCAATTTGGTGCAATATAGCACACTAAAACACCCACTCCATTTTGTAAACTTAATTTTGTATTTTCACCTGGTCTTAGATGCAATTTGGTGCTCCAAATGAGATTTTTTTCTCATTTGGAAATGAAAAAGGGGTTTTCTGACTTGCGAACCGGGGGGGCGGAATGATACTTCCGCCCCTCCACATTTTTCACTGGGGGGCTGGCGCCCCCCAGCCCCCCCCCCCCCCGGTTCCTACGCCCTTGAGTATACACATATTGTATCAAAATATATGCCGGACCGGCCAGACTGAAGTACAATATTTAAGAATATTGGCATCTTATATCACCGATCCTAGGAGTAGGAAGACAACAATACAAATTACAGATCGACTATATATACGTTAAGATGATATTGATCAACAGTGGAATGTTAACTGCAAGAACATCGTTGGTAAGGACGTTTTTAGTCAATTTTGTGTTGAAGTTTTGGTCGTAACAATAGGAAGTCCTGCATTTGGTATTAACGACGACACCATAGTTTTGCTCATAAGCCTTAAAATCTGCGGTAGTGGGAAACGCTGATTTCGGCGTAAAACACTACCCATGATTATATCTTGGTCTGGTTTTTGGTGGCTACGATGTCAGAGTACACAAACTTAGAAGCACATAAGTGGTGGGATAATTGGTTCAATTGAGACCATTTTAGACCACTTAGGTCTTCCAAGAGCAGCGTAAGAAAAGTGTTTGCTACAATGAGTATAGAGCTAGGCTTGTTTACGAGTGACGAAATCTTCGTGGTCTCATTAGGTAAAAGTTTAGGCAATTTTTAGACCACTTAAGAACTTTCAAAAGCAGCGCACGACTTTTGTTTATACTAGTGAGTAAAGAAACTCGTTCTACGAGTGAAGATATCTTCGGGGTCTCATTTAGGTAAAAATCTGCATGATGATGACACAGAGAAACTGCTTGAAAGTGCCATGAATAGCCAACGTGTCAGCTATTCAGTGAAGGATAGGGATTTGCTAGTTAAAACAATAAGGCAATTACATGGAGTATGCTACATGATAGCCTTGTATGATACGGGCCTATGCATGGTGTCAACATGTAACGAATTATCCCGATTTGCAAGGAGAAATGCACAGATCTATACTATAGTTTTATGATGTATTTTTATGTATGCTCTCGATTGAGGATACTTTAGCTGCCAGTGGCATAGGAAGGTACTTTGATTGGGGGGGGGGGCTGAAGACTGATGGCCGTCATGGAGGAGGGGTCTAAGGGGAGGGGGTGTCCCCCTCCCCTTTGGAATTTTTTGCATTTCCAGGTGGCCTCAGATGCAATTTGGTGCAATATAGCACACTTCAACACCCACTCCATTTTGAAAACTTAATTTTGTATTTTCACCTGGCCTTAGATGCAATTTGGTGCTCCAAATGAGATTTTTTTTCTCATTTGGAAATGAAAAAGGGGTTTTCTGACTTGCGGAGCGGGGGGCGGAATGATACTTCCGCCCCTCCACATTTTTCACTGGGGGGGGCTGGCGCCCCCAGCCCCCCGGTTCCTACGCCCTTGTTAGCTGCAACTATTTTAAACAACTCAAATTACTAATCTATAAACAATGAAGGAGGAAGAACATGACTCATACCTTTAGCCTACAAGATAAACAAACCCACAATTTTTAATAAACCAAACAGTTTTATACACTAACCATTGCAATTTGCGAAACCTGCACTCCAGTCTCCATCTGAGTCACACGACACAGAGGTCGGTCCACTGAGATGATAGCCAACCCCACAACTGAAGGAGCAGGTGGCACCTTTCAGGCTCCCGTGAGGACAGGATGCAGTTCGACCAGCCTGACTAGGAACCGCTGAACAGGATACAACTGGAGAAAGTATTAAGAAAAGAAAATCGATATTCGTTAACTCTATGGTTTAATCCTCGTTTCTGTGCATGGTTGTCCACAAAGAACGCAACTCCCGAAGTAAGGAAGTGAGGAAGGTGATAAGCGGGGTGGGGGGGGGGGTGTTGATTTGAGTGATGAAAACGTACACGGAGATATTTATTCCAAAATTCGTGTGATATTTTTTTTTAATTACAGCATTTCATTGCAAAATTGCTCAATAGGCAAATTTTCAAAACATCGATGATTTTATGATTTCATCTCTTTGTCTATAATGTATACTGACCATTGACTGTAATAGAGAAAGTACAGTCCCTATAGTTGCCACTTCCATCCGTGGCTCGGAATGTTATGGAGTGAACCCCCGCTGAGAAAGACGTCCCTGAATTCTGGCCACGGGTTTTGCTAATTGAGGGCGTACTTCCGGAATTGTCAGACGCTGACGGAGTCGGATAGCTGACGACAGCAGACCTGGTTCGATCAGCGTTGGTTGTTACGATGTTACTTGGACAATTGGAGAAAGTAGGCGATTGTGTGTCTGAAAGTTGAAAGAGATATCCAACAAAAGAAAATGGTTCTTGGTGAGAAATATAGTTTCAAGCTATTGTTTTGTATCTTGTAGTATCAGCCTGGGAGTTGGTATACATACAGTTAGTCGCACTTTATTGTTACGATTGAAATAGGAGGTCACTGCAATAGAAATCGTCCACTGCTCCAATGCTATGTACACTTTAGTGAAATACCCAGCATCTTTGTGTTCACTACGATCAATTCAATTCATTTATTTATTCAGCCAATGTATAAAAATATTACACAT
Source organism: Apostichopus japonicus (assembly GCF_037975245.1). Classification (NCBI taxonomy): domain Eukaryota; kingdom Metazoa; phylum Echinodermata; class Holothuroidea; order Aspidochirotida; family Stichopodidae; genus Apostichopus; species Apostichopus japonicus. The sequence goes on from NC_092566.1 coordinate 14,595,440, forward strand.
CGAATATCAGAACGTTTCTCCTGCTCCGTAATAAATATGAGTAAGAGATTTATGAAAAATAAAAAAAAATGTGAAGATATACCGTATAAAATTATGTAAGACTATAAAAATGTACGAAATATGTATATGATTTAGTTATATAAGGAAAGGCACTGCCTTTTTCCCTTTTTAAGAAATAGAGAGAAGGTTACAGAAGAGGGGGTTGATGAATACAGGGAGATACATGAGAGTTGCCACACATGTATATATATCTATATGTAAGACGTATATGTATGTATGTATGTATGTATGTATATATATATATATATATATATATATATATATATATATATATATATATATATATATATAAACGCCTAGATGATACCTTAGGTGGACACCAAATGGTAAAAAAGCGACCTTAGGTCGACAGTGTACCTTATCTATATATATATATATATATATCACATCATATAACGTAAGGATATATGAGGTAGATAAAGTCATGTTCTTACCTGAGCAACTAGGGGCGGTTCCACTCCAGGAGCTACCGTCACATACCCTGGTAGAACTACCAGACAGCCTGTAACCGCTGTTACAACTAAACGAACATGTCGCTCCGTAGTTATAATGCGGGCAACTCCTAGACCCGTAAGACGGTGTTGGTGGCGGACTGCATGTTCGAACTAACCAGAAGAAAAAATAATGTGGAATAACGATCAATATTTGACAAATATACGACTTAAAAGTCATCAGTATTGTCTCCCAAATATGCTAAAGAAAATCAGACACTGGTAACTCATTGCCAAATTTCAACAAGCAATTACGACCTCAGTCTCGTAAGGTAGTTATCCACACTAAAGAGAGATATTTATTCGTCAACTTCTGAAATTGGCTGGGAGAAGTTTGAAGGATCAACACCACTATAGGAAGGTACACTGATTAAAACTTTTACTATTTTATATATATATTTATATATATATATATATATATATATATATATATATATATATATATATATATATATATATATATATATATATATATATATATATATATATATATATATATATATATAACGATACACACCATAACGATACACACCACCAACACGTGGATTCAGGGAATCACCAAAGGTCTGGAAACCTATTCATTCATTATACGGTACGGTAACACATCAAAGTCACACATACACACCCACTCGAAAGAAGATGTAAGGTCCTTACTTGAGCAAGTTGGAAAACTGTCGCTCCATGAACGACTTGTCCGGCAATAAACGTACGACGCTCCGTTGACGTAATACCCAGTGGAACAGCTGAACGTACACTTAGAGTTTGCTATGTTGCTGTTCGTACAAGATACCGAACGATATGATGATGAACCAATAGATGAACACCGTATAGCTGTTAAACAAAATTGATAATAACGCAAGTATCAAAATCATTATGTTAAGGCAAAGTTCTTTTTTTCGATATAACACACTATAAAGAAACACCTTTGCTGGGTACTTTTTGTTTGTTTAAGAACAGACACACAAGAAAAAACTACTGATTCTCTCTTAACCCATTTCCCTTTGCATCGAGACTGTGACTGTATGATCATAGTCCTGAGATGTGTATCACGATTCCCTTATAGAAAGGCACCATATATACTACACATGATCTTAGCCAAAAGGTCCGGTTAAGTTGTTTAACTCGAAGAGCGACTTGAAGTGATTACTTATAAGGATTTGAAGACATTTGGAAGTTCCGTCTTACAACAAATATATAAAGAAAAATAATATAAACATGAGATTTATCACCCCATGTCAAAGGTTATCAAAGATACCCGAGTTACATGACTTGATCAGTTTGTCCTATAAGAGACAACCGTTCATCAGTATAAACTGAAGTGTGTTATAACACCGTAACACATGTTAGACCTGTCAGCAGATGCTACTGTGCATCCAATGTACATGGCTTGATCAGTTTGTACTGTGAATAAGAGACAACCGTTAATCAGTATAAACTGAAGTGTGTTGTAACACCGTAACACATGTTAAACCTGTCAGCAGATGCTATACTGTGGACAAATTACTAATAGACGAATTCATTACTCAAAGGTTGTTTCAACTAATCATCTGTTTAGGAGTCTAAAGAGCTGTTCCTATATGTTTAACTAGTCAGTATACCTTGTAAAGATGGTTCAAATTGTAGTTTTTAAGCGTTTGCAGTAAAGTGTTATCGAATTTCTGCTAAAATGTGGACGAAATTATTGGCGAAACCTTTAGAGTGTAGGCCTAGCCTGGTCAGTCCAGTCAATAATTATGTAATTGTGTATTTAGTATATTTTCTGTTTGTAAGTCCTCAGTAGCAACTGGTCACAAATGTAACCCATGTTAACCAACTATGTTAACCAACTAATTGCACACATCAGCTTTAAACTGATTAATGGGTATAGTACTCACCTTTACCACTATTAACTTATAAAGCGATTAGAATCGGGTGAAAATGATTAAACGGCTACACACATCCACTAAGTATACACACAAATTATGTATAATGAATATCTCCAATCAACGGTGATGTTAACCTAACGGTATATACCGGTAAAGTATGTACAATGACGCATGGCATACTCGACTTAAATATTAGTTCTAGTCAAGCTAGTGAACTGAAGATCTTTTTTTTTCTTTCTTTCCTTCTTCTTCCGTGTTTTCACTTAATTACGATTTGTTTTTGTCTAAGCATGCGCACTTCAATTCATATGAAGACCTATTCAATGGGCTTTCCTATACAAATTGCGTCAACTTACTGACTACGCTGAAGCTAACCACGCACGTAGCTGTTTGTCCAGCAGAATCTCGAGCTGTGTATGTGATGGAGTGTCGACCTTCTGAAAATGTAGAGCCAGAAGGTGACCCAGAACGACTGTGAAGAAAACGAGATACAGAGAGAGTAGAATTATGGTGATTCTCTGTGAAATAAATGATGGTTTCTTTGACATCAATCTTAAAACATTCTATTTATTAAGCTCCATTATTTTCGGCACTTGCTTTCTTGGTTTCTAAATTGTAGTCGTGCACCATCTCAGGTATATCATTATTATAGTTATAGTCTGTTCTATGAACGAGTGAAAGTTTGAAATATTCAATTTTTAATTTAAAACAATACATGCAGGTTTCGGAAAGCGAAGTGAGTTCCGTGTGGTTGCTTCTAATTGTTGAGACATAAGAACCCATATATACCGTAGTCCCTACAATATGTTCAGTTATATACCTGAAATGATGAAGCCGTCATAATCTTCGCTTTCCGAAACCTGCAGTATTGTTTTAAATTATATATTATATATATAATTATATATATATATATATGTTTATATATATATATATATATATATATATATATATATAGCCATCTGAAACAACTGAATAGCCAATTGAAACAACTGAATCAAAATAATGTAATCTTGATGTAACACTAAACTATTAAACAGCAGAGCAAAATGGAATGAAGAGTGTGATTTGTCAAGAGATAACACGCGACACCAATTTATGAGTCATCGCAAGAAGCAATACGTCGTATTAAATTGGCCTTAATGTTTCTCGAGCCTTTCTACCATGACGCAGTTTTCCACAAATGGTTCCTGTGGTCCAGTTACTCATGAATGAGTCCGCATGAAAATAACTTCCGTTTAATCTGTAATTTTTTAATACGATATGTAATAACACCGATTCCGCGAGATTCTGCTAACAGCCATTTTACGGACACGAATTTATAAATAGTAACGTTGCAAGTTATAAACAGGAAAGCCAAAAGAAGGAGAATAAAAGGATAAAAAACACGTTTTACACTTATCAGTGGTTGAACTCTATGTATTTATATCATTATTATTGTGTGAGTCTACACGTCATGATATTATTATTTGCATATTTATACGAAATACTCATGACGAAGGAAACGTTATATACAGAAAACCATGGTAATTATTCGTAATCTGTTAATTCAGAATTATTTTCACAACGCAATAAACTGGTGTATAGCTTTAGACTACAGTGTATCCTAATGCTTTAGACTACAGTATATCCTAATGCTTTAGACTACAGTATATCCTAATGCTTTAGACTACAGTGTATCCTAACTTGTGCTTTAGACTACAGTGTATCCTTATGCTTTAGACTACAGTGTATCCTAATGCTATAGACTACAGTATATCCTAATGCTTTAGACTACAGTGTATCCTAACTTGTGCTTTAGACTACAGTATATCCTCATGCATTAGACTACAGTATATCCTATTGCTTTAAACAACAGTATATCCCATTGCTTTAGATAACAGTATATTTTAATGCTTTAGACTACATTATATTCTAATGCTTTAGACTCCAGTATATCCTAATGCATTAGACTACACTGTATCCTAATGCTTTCGGCTACAGTATATCCTAATGCTTTAGACTACAGTGTATCCTAATGCTATAGACTACAGTATATCCTAATGCTTTAGACTACAGTGTATCCTAACTTGTGCTTTAGACTACAGTATATCCTCATGCATTAGACTACAATATATCCTATTGCTTTAAACAACAGTATATCCTAATGCTTTAGATTACAGTATATCCTAATGCATTAGACTACAGTGTATCCTAATGCTTTAGGCTACAGTATATCCTAATGCTTTAGACTAGAGCATATCCTAATGCTTTAGACAACAATATATCCTAATGCTTTAGAATAGAGTATATCCTAATGCTTTGGACTACAGTATATCCTAATGCTTCAGACTACATTAAACCCTAATGTTTTAGACTACATTATATCCTAATGCATTAGACTACGGTATATCCTAATGCTTTAGACTACAGTATATCCTAATGCTTTGAACTGCAGTATATTCAAATGCCCTAGACAACAGTTTATCCTAATGCTTTAGACTACAGTTTATCCTAATGCTTCGTACTACAATATATCCTAATACATTGGACTAAAGTATATCCTAATGCTTTAGGGTACAGTATATTCAAATTCCCTAGACAACAGTATATCCTATTGATTTGGACTACAGTATATCCTATTGCTTTGGACTACAATATATCCTAATACTTTGGACTAAAGTATATCCCAATGCTTTAGAATAAAGTATATCCTAATGTTTTAGGCCACAGTATATCAAATGCTTTAGGCTACAGTGTATTCAAATGCTTTAGACTAGAGTATATCCTAATGCTTTAGACTAATATATATTCAAACTGTAATTCTCCGGCACGCATACATCATGACGTAGACCCCTTATCACTTAATTTTTTTTTTTTAAATTTAAAGTGCAGACATAATTTCTCATAATAATACCAATCAAAGATATCGAGCTGGACAATAAATTATCATGTGCAGTGATACATATGGTGCTCTGGGGAATGAAAACATCAACATGAATATCAACGCAAAGAAATTAAACCAAAATAGATCAATAACAGGGGACAAAAAGAAGAAAAACATCACAGAAGCGAATGTTAAGTCTATATATAGTGATTGCAGACTGTGGTAAATGTATATCCATCGCCTTCTATGTGACATGCGCAAAGACCTAAGATGGATGGTAAAAATAAAACAATTAAACATAGAAGGAAAACATAATAACAATGTTATATTCACAGGTAGGACAAACTAAATCCAGCAGAGTAAATTGATCCATGGGCCAGGGTAGAATAGCTTATCAGTTATTGATACCATTACACCGGAAAGACACAATATAAATTGTAACTCTATATGCCCGCTGAATAAATTACCGTAATCAATGCCTGGAATACATGGTTGTAGCTAGATAATATTGTATCACTTCCACACCTTTATACATATAGGCAGGCTATTATAATAAATATTTTAAAAAAAAAGAGGAAAAGTTAGCACATGATAATCGAGAGTGTAAAATTACAGCGGAAATAAATATGGTGTAGCCTAATTACACAATCAACTATATAGGTTAGAACTATGGGCTATGTGTGATCTACAATGGAGTAGTATATGATTTTCTTAGTAATCAAATAAGCTAAATGCAAAAGAAGTTTGGACCAATATAAGTTCGTACCATTGTCAGCGGAATCTTTTCAGACGTAGCCTCCATCTGAAAAGTAACTATCTTTTCACTTTTGACAAAACGATTTCGATTGTCATTGTAAAACATGCATAGAGCCCGACACCAGTTGGGGGGGGGGGCAGAGAGGGCACCCAAATACTTTTAACACCAAACACCTTCCATGGGCGTGGTGACTGACCGATCTGCCACATACCCCCGTCTCCGCCCCCTCCCTCCGATCTCAAACCTGTGTAGAGGTACATAATGCATTGTCTTACACCAACCGATCCGTGTCTATAATATAATAACTATATAAAGATACCGCACATACTTCATCTTGAAGGTTCACCATATATAGACATAATTCCATACACACTGAGTAATGGTACAACAGCTATGGCGCATCATATAATGTTCAAAACTGACATGGTAACGTATATTTGCCAGTGGCGTAGGAAGGTACTTTTGAGTGGGGGGGGCTGAAGACTGATGGCCGGCCTGGGGGAGGGGTCTAAGGGGAGGGGGTGTCCCCTCCCCTTTGGATTTTTTTTTTTGCATTTCCAGGTGGCCTCAGATGTAATTTGGTGCAATATAGCACACTTCAACACCCACTCCATTTTGTAAACTTAATTTTGTACTTTCACCTGGCCTTAGATGCAATTTGGTGTTCCAAATGAGTTTTTTTTTTCTCATTCGGAAATGAAAAAGGGGTTTTCTGACTTGCGAAGCGGGGGGGGGGGCGGAATGATACTTCCGCCCCTCCACATTTTTCACTGGGGGGGCAGGCGCCCCCCCAGCCCCCCCGGTTCCTACGCCCTTGATATTTGCTATATTTATAAACTGATTCAAGTTAAAAGTTAGAAACAGTTCGTATAGTAGCCTATGTCAACGACAAGGGATATGAGGAATTGCAATATACAGGCCTATGTAAAACGGAACATGAACAAATTTTCACGAGGCAAATTGCCGCACACATTCAATTTTACAGGAACTTGACGCACGTACGAATGACGTCACACAACCTTAAACCTCTATATGCTGTAGCACAACACTGCTTAAATTCGGGCAATATGCTGAGAATTTTTCGAGCACCTACTGAAAGAAAAATTATTTGCAATGTGTTTTTCAATGGTTAATCTGATATTATTATCATCATTATTATTGTAACGACTTCCCCAAGAGTTCTAACCAATATGGAAGGGTAATAAGACGGAAAATAATTGTATGTTATTGGCACGCGATGTGATAACCGATGAACACGTATATGAAATGCAAATGAACATGAAGTCGTTACAGCCCCCCCCCCCCCCAAATCAAATTGGGCTCCTACGCCTATGTCTATATAAGAACCAATATACATAAGTGATGTTGCCAACATGATTTCGTCAGCCAATCATCATGCCCGACCTACCTTGGAGTGATATCGTAAATTGGAGTCGGTGATATATCGCATTCGTAGCAATCATCCACAGGATAATAAAGAGCCCTTCTACGGGATTGCATGAAAAATGAAGAGAGTAAAAACTTGATTTGCTTTCTTCACATTATTGTTAACAGTATATAGCCTACATACAATGCCGTGCACCCTTCGAAATAGCCGTTTTACATCTTGTTTTCCCCTTTCTTGGACCATGTTTCCAATAGCCCCTTTTACATGTCGGAGATGACTTCACCGACCCCTTGACCACATCCCTCACTCTATGGAATCCTAGATTCTGACCTGATAATGTTAACACAATGTCATGCATTTGCCTTTTATTCATTATTTTTATTTATATATTTTTTTTAAGTTTCATTAATTCTTCTAATTATTCATTTTATTTTTAAAAGTAGCACATTACTACACTCTAAACTGAATAATTTATCGATATTACGACTAACCTCCGCCTATAATCACAATAGTCGGCCGGGGGACCCAGTCGATCAAAGCAATCGTCTCTGAAGTTCGGAAAAGAAGAAAACGTCAATCATATTCATCATAGAAATGATGACAATACAATATCAAGAAACGCAGCCTCTTTCAACCTCAAACAAAATCAGCCCCAGCAATGCGTTTAGTATAACAAATGTTTTAAAAGAAGCAGTGACTTACCAAGAATTGTTTACATTCTCGGCGGATCCCTCCTTTGTCTCCCGTATAGGGGATTTCGGGTTGGGGAAGGGTGTAGATTTCCCCTGCCCATTGAGAATTCTTCTTTATGTGAGGTTTCTTAAATGCAAAATGGTGCTATCTTTGGCCATTTTGGGGGGGGGGAGGGGTGGGGTTGTGGCATGGCAACCACTGTCTGGTACCCGGGCCGATCACTCCCTTCCCCAGTGCTGAAAGCAATGAGCGTGTTGCTTTACAAGTTCTTATACTTTGAAAATGTCGAATGGGTGGACAGCTCACTTAGAATGCGTATATATATATGCCCGGTCAGACTTCAAGTGCTAGCCAACTGTTTAGTATAAACTGTGACACTCCTAGCTATCGTAATTTAAAAACCATGTTAAAAAAACATGTCTTCTATACCCATACACACTCCGATCTACCCTAGCCTAAATGTGTCCCCTATACACACACCCCGATCTACCCTACCCTAAACATGTCTCTTAAACCCATACACACTCTAATCTACCCGAGCCTTAACATATCTCCTATACTAATATACACACTCCGATCTACCCTAGCCTAGGCATGTCTCATATACCCATTCACACTGCGATTATAGCCTATGCATATCTCCTATACACACCCAGGAAAAAATTTACCTCAAATTTACCGCGGTAACATACCACACTTTTACCCCGGTAAAACCGGGGTAAAAACGCGGTAAATTTGTTGTACATTACCGCGGTGTTTTGGCCCTATGGACGCGGTAAACCGCGGTTTACCGCAGTAAATTACCACAAATTTACCATGGTTTTACCTCACTTTTACCCCAATTTTACCGCAATTTACCACGGTGTTACCATACTTTTACCGCGCTTTTACTACGCTTTTACCCCAAATTTACCACAGTTTTACCGTTCTTTTACCCCAATTTTACCGTATATTTACCACGCTTTTACCACAGTTTACCGTTCTTTTACCCCAATTTACCGTAGATTTACCACGCTTTTACCCTAGTTTAACCTCAATTTACCATACTTTTACCACGCACTTACCACATTTTACCCCAATTTTACCGTAGATTTACTACGCTTTTACCTTAGTTTTACCTCAGTTTACCATGATTTTACACTAATTGCAGGACAGTTTTACCTTACATTGAGCATGATTTTGTCCTTATTTCAATTAGCATGTACACCATATATTCCTTTGAATTTCAGCCATCAGTGTACTGTATTATGATTTGGCTATATGCCGTTACCCTTATTGTAATGGTTGTATGCCTGACATATAAGTCCTCAGTTGTAGAATGCATCAGTTTTTAATTCATCAAATCCATGGAGGTTTCACACATAAGAAAGCTTTGTTGAATTTCATTTACCCTATACTGGTATGATTCCTGACTCTCTTCTTTTGACTTGATTGGTAGTCCAGATTGGACTTTTGATCTCTTATTGTCCTCAAAGACTTGTTTTAAATGGAAAGAGTACTCTGAACATGATATGATATGATACACCTCGTATTACGCTTCCACCCGAAGGTGCTTCAGCAGACTAAGGAAATCCTTAGTCGGAAATTATTGAGGTTCCAAGTTTTTGTGCGTGGAAGGACACCGGCGAAACTCGCCTTCTCTTTTCGAATAGTGCCCTGAAGTAACGAGGCAGGGGTGTGTAGTACTGCTCCCGGGACCGCAATTTAACGATAGACTTGTCAAGTCATTTATTGGACCTGACAGAGAATACCCAAATCTGAGGACACTGATTGGTCAATTTTTGTGTGCCACAGTGTTGAGGCACAGAACCTATGCCTTATGTGTGCTAGTTTATATAGTTCTTTTTTCATTTTAAAGGCTTTAAGGTTCTCCCTAATAATGAAAAAAGAATTAATTGTTGTCTCCTCTCAAATATATCAGAGATTCCATGAAGGAATTCTCTATGTATCTATCCTCTGCTTGTTTTTTTTTTAGGAAAAGAGATGCATACTATAACATATAAGAATAGCAGTTTGTCTCTCTTCTTTATTCAACTCATATCCACAGGTAATTTATATTGCCAACATTAAGATATGAGTAGAACAAAAGGTTTGTCATATCAGTATTGCAAAAATATGGGACAAAATCATGGAAAAATTGCTGTAAATGTACCATCATGTTTCATAGTGTGACCCATATATGTTCTACTGTGGTACAATTATGGTAAATTTACCATAGTATAATTGCACCGTATAGTTTTACCCTATTTTTACTGTGGTTAATCATGGCACAATTGTAGGAATTTCACATATGTAGTTTATGTACCATATAAACTTACCCTACTTTTACTACAGTAATATCATGGTAAAACTATGGTAAATTTACCATAGTAAATGTAACACACTTTTACCCTACTTTTACCGCGGTAATACCATGGTAAAACTTTGGTTAATTTACCGTAGTAAATGTACCGCACTTTTACCCTACTTATACCGCGGTAATACCATGGTAAAATTGTGGTAAATTTACCGTAGTAAATGTACCGCACTTTTACCCTACTTTTACCGCGGTAATACCATGGTAAAACTTTGGTTAATTTACCGTAGTAAATGTACCGCACTTTTACCCTACTTATACCGCGGTAATACCATGGTAAAATTGTGGTAAATTTACCGTAGTAAATGTACCACACTTTTACCGCGGTAATACCATGGTAAAACTGCGGTAAATTTACCGTAGTAAATGTACCGCACTTTTACCCTACTTATACCGCGGTAATATCATGGTAAAACTGCGGTAAATTTACCGCAGTAAATGTACCGCACTTTTACCCTACTTATACCGCGGTAATATCATGGTAAAACTGCGGTAAATTTACCGCGGTAAATGTACCGCACTTTTACCGCGGTAATACCATGGTAAAACTGCGGTAAATGTACCGCACTTGATTTTACCACAATTTTACCACACATTTACCCTATTTACCACACATTTACCATAGTTTACTGCGGTAAAATTAGGGTACATTTTTTGCTGGGCATACACACTCCGATCTACCATACCCTAAACATATCTCCTATACCCATACACACTCCGATCTACCCTATTCTAAACATGTACATCTCTTAAGCCCATACACACTCCGATCTACCCTAGCCTAAACATATCTCATATACCCATACACACAGATCTGATCTACCCTAGCCTAAACATATCTCCTATACCCATGCACAATCCGATCTACCCTAGCCTAAACATGCCTCCTATACCCATACACACTCCAATCTACCCTAGCCTAAGCATGTCGCCTATACCCATACACACTCCAATCTACCCTAGCCTAAGCATGTCTCCTATACCCATACACACTCCAAGTATACCCTAGCCTAAGCATGTCTCCTATACCCATACACACTCCGATCTACCCTACCCTAAACATGTCTCTTAATCCCATACACACTCCAATCTACCCTAGCCTAAACATATCTCATATACCAATACACACTCCGATCTACCCTAGCCTAGGCATGTCTCCTATACCCATACACACTCCGATCTACCCTAGCCTAGGCATATCTCCTATACCCATACACACTCCGATCTACCATACCCTAAACATATCTCTTATACCCATACACACTCCGATCTACCCTATTCTAAACATGTACGTCTCTTAAGCCCATACACACTCCGATCTACCCTAGCCTAAACATATCTCATATACCCATACACACTCTGATCTACCCTAGCCTAGGCATGTCTCCTATATACACACTCCGATCTACCCTAGCCTAGGCATATCTCCTATACCCATACACAATCCGATCTACCATACCCCTAAACATATCTCATATATCCATACACACTCCGATCTACCCTATTCTAAACATGTACGTCTCTTAAGCCCATACACACTCCGATCTACCCTAGCCTAAACATATCTCATATACCCATACACACAGATCTGATCTACCCTAGCCTAAGCATATCTCCTATACCCATACACAATCTGATCTACCCTAGCTTAAGCATATCTCCTATACCCATACACACTCCGATCTACCATACCCTAAACATATCTCCTATACCCATACACATCCCAATCTACCCTAGCCTACACATGTCTCGTATAGTACCCATACACTCTCCGATCTACCCTACCCTAAACATGTCTCTTTAACCCATATACACTCCAATCTACCCTAGCCTAATCATGTCTCCTATACCCATACACACTCCGATCTACCCTAGCCTAAACATGTCTCCTATACCCATACACACTCCAATCAGCCCTAGCCTTATCATGTCTCCTATACCTATACACACTCCAATCTACCTAGCCTAAGCATGTCTCCTATACCCATACAAAATCTGATCTACCCTAGCCTAAGAACTGGTAACATTCTTGCACAGCGTCCCTACTTTCCATCTCTATGGTCACTACCATCCTCCTTACGGATCTAACATTCAAAAGTCTACACACGCCTGTTTCTAAAATAAAAGATTCCTAATTTTGTGTTCCCCGTCTAGTTGTTATTCTTTGTTGACTCTTTTGCAGTCAGGAATAACAAATTTACTTCAATTAGTTTCACCTATAGGCCTACCACAAAGCATTGCGTATAAGGAACCTTGAATTTTCTAACGCCACCTCAAGACATGCCTCTCATGTCTTCATTCCATATAGGTATTCCGTCTTATTGCAAACCCGTAAAGGCCATATTTAACATCACCAAATTTATTTACTTTTCTGATAAAAATCTGGTTTGTGGGAAGAAAAGATATTCGTTAACAGTATAAAGAAGTTTGTAATTTAGTAGAAAAAAAAACCTTATAATATAGAGTTTGTGAAAGGAAGCGTATTATAATATGGTATGATCAAATACTTGGTTTGTTTTAAATGTGATTTCCTTCGTGTGTGTGTGTGTCCTTATTGTTTCCGTGAAAAACTATGAAAAACAAACAGCTGTCCATGTGTGCAATCACAAATTTCAAGATGTCGTTATACAATGACATGAAAATAAATGTCAAAACTGTATTTCTTTGCAACGGAACAAGCATTCATGCCGGTGAGTTTGTCTGACCCCCTAGTTGTTACTTGCTCCGCATTAAATCTTAGACATTAATTGGAAGGACGGAACATTTAGTGTTCACAAGTCTTCTATGGGTTTACCTTGCACTGTAATCATATGACTGGGGACGGTCTGCTCTCGCAACGGGTTCACGCCACGTGACCACAGCTGTCGTGGCTTCCGCGGTAACCACCCATGCCGATGGACAGTACGTGAACGTTGGCGGTACTGGCGGTGGAACTGTGAAGTGAAACAGTCACTATTTAAGTGAAGTAACCGAAGATAGAACAAGGGAACGAAATCCAAACGATTTAAAGGATCCACTCTCAACCCCACCAGTCCCCTTGTATCGAGACTACGGTGGCCATGGGATCATGATTTAACTGATCCACTCTCAACCCCAGCAGTCCCCTTGTACCGAGAGTACGGTGACCGTGTGATTATGCATGCTAACTGATCTACTCTCAACCTCAACCACAGCAGTCCCCTTGTATCGAAACTACGGTGACCGTGGGATCAGGACTTAACTGATCCACTCTTAACCCCAACATTCCCCTTGTATCGAGACTACGGTGACCGTGTGATCAGAACGATGCTACGTCAAATCTGTATCACGAGTCCCTTTGAAAAGTAATGTAGGTCACATCTCCAAATGGGTCTTTCTCAAGTATATAATTTTCTCTTTTTTGTTTGAAATTTATTGAATATCCCTGTTACAAACTGTTTGACAAAGATATTGCAGAAAACCTATCATGATAAAAGACGGGGTAAAATCCGTTCTCGATTAGCATTAGAAATAGTACCAAAGCTTTCTTCAAGTAGTTACATATATATACCATACATGTATGAGAAAGGAACAGGGGAGGGGGGAGGGGTTCAACGCTCACCCTTATTAGCCTTCCCCAATCATAAAATGCGATTGGAACAAGATTCAACAAGGTCTAGGTAGTCATTCTATCGACAGATCTTTGCACAGATCATTGACCAATCTAAACACTTGTTTCATTTGTAAACCAGATGAAAGAGTCGAGACGTAACCGATATCGTTAGTATATAGAGGAAAAAGGGCGATAATAGATTATTGAAGGTTGCCGAGAGGGTGGGTTAGTGACGTCATTTGGGAGACTTGGAAAAATCAGTCCACTTTTTATCTCAATACATTACATGTATGGAGATATTGTAACAGTAAGTGGGACTCTCTCTTGTCTTAAAAATTTTTCAGCGTCTTCATACAAAGCTCTTTTTCTCTGGAATTTCCAGAGCAAGAATATATCATATAGACCAACAAAAGTTACTATTTTTTATTCGAGAATTTTATCTCATTCTATGACTTTTTCACCGATTTATGTCCAGATCGGGCCAAATCGAACCGAAAAACGATTGAAACAGACCGTTTTTGCACACGCTCCGAAACTTGTTAGTAGGGAACTTTTGCCCACGTTTTCCTGCTCATTTGTTAATTATTATTTGATGTCTATGGTTTATTATGGGCACGTGACATATTACTTCTCAGCGATTGGCTTGTTATCTGCAGTTTATGTTCTATGAAAGAGAATAGAATAAGATTGTCTTTTAACAGTGGTATCGTCTAAGATAGGGTCCTATTTATTATATTTTTTATTAACATTTTAAACTTCCATTTGTTTTTACAGGTAGGTATGAATAAAAATTTTACTAGCGGTAAATGACATTTTATGGCTTTTATTTGCTTAATTTGATGTTTAAATGCTTTTTCTTTCTTAAAACAACACTGAGCTGCCACCCCTACTTTTAGTAAAAAGGTCCGTTCTTGATGATTAAGCCCCGCCTCCAAGTCTGGTTTATAGCCTATTGGCTATGACTCATGGACAGCTACATGTTAGATATACGAAAATGGCTACACTCGCGACCAATTTTCTGTACTGTAGTTAGGTACGCAAGGTGTTGCGTATTGCATGCTAAATGCATATACACATTGTGTACTTTTGAATTTTGCGTAGTGCATTTAATTAATATTAGGCCTTCGTTTTTGTAACATACATTTAAGGATAGTACTGGGGTTCAGGTAGCTTTTCAGAGCAAGGGCCATGATAAGTTTGTTTGATTGCCCTTCATGTATTTTTGTATAATTACGTTAACACATCGTTGTACTTCTGAAGGCTACTTAGGCCTAATGCATTTAAAAAAATATATAGGCCTAGCCTAGGCCTATTACTATTATTAGGTCTTCAGTGATAGCCACATTAACATTGTACTGTTGTTCAGACAGCTTTTCCTAGGAAGGACCAGGGTAAGTTTGTTTGATGGGTACGTATAAAAGAGGAGCCGGCCATAGCATCACATCTTTTATAAGACTATAAAAATTGTATAAGGTTATGTTTTATTTTTAAGAATATAAGATGTATAAGGTTATAAGAAGTAAGTTTAGCTTTCTTTTGAACCTGTGATGTTTGACATAAAATGTACAAAGAATTAAAATAAAATAACAAAATGGAGAGGAACTGAGGTGGCTATTAGTATTGGGAAGGAGGAGGCCATCCATCACTTTCAAATAAAAACTTGTAATCTTCTTTTACATTATTTTTTCCAAGTCATAAATCCATGAAATCTTCATGTCAGAAAAATTGAGATGGAAAAACGTGGGTTGTTTTGATACTTGGAAGTGGACACAGTTTTGATGGTAGTCACCACTACAGTCTACAGTAACATACAGTAGGTCAATAGGCCTAGCTCTCAAGGCGGGCGTCAAGAATATGGTCGAGTTAGCCTCTTTTAATTTGGCCGTTGTCAATGACATCAAACTATATGACCAAAAAGTCCAACAGAGTCTGACCCAAGATGAAGGATACCACATAAAAAACAAGTTCTTAGGTATTCTATGACATTACTAAACCTTGCAACATCGTTCTTTCGACAAACAGGCAATGAGCGCTAAAGGCAACACTAGCAGGATAAAGTGTAACCTGCAGAGACTATTCGTGGCAAAGTAGCTTAAATGCAAGTTATATATTTGTTGTACCATGATTGATATTGATAATTGTAGAGGCAGAGCAAAGATTTGAAATTAGGAATCAAAATTAAAACTTCCAGTATTGAGATACTGCGTCATTGATGCTCTTGTTTAATATGCTGTTACTTTAATACAAGGAAGGAAGTTGCACTTGAAAACAATAGTGAAAGAAAGGAAGGAAGAGGTGGCCATCTGTTTGCAACTTTCTGTATCATGACCCCACCCCCACCCCTTCCCCCCTCTCCCCTTCCAGTGTTTTGTAACGGTAGCGGACGTACCAACGTAACAGCAAAAACATCGATGGATACTACTCACCTACAGGTGGAGGCGAGCGACGACGTCGTCGACGGCGCCAAAACCCATCTGTAAGCAACATAAAGAATCGGAAGTCATACTCTCTCTATACATATATTTATATGAATGCTTAGGCCTGGTTATTCATATTATATCAATGCTTATCAATACACCATATATTCAAAGTAGAGCCTACAAGTTTGTACAGTTTTCCACCACCATTAGGCAAGACTCTCCCCAATCCATAGACAATGTTGAATGCTCTATATGACATGACACCTATTTGCTTCACATTTGAGTTTTCAAGCATATTTCCTTAATCGTTTCCCGTTGCCGTATAATGTTATCACTGAACTACGTCTTTCCAGACAATCAGCACACCTGGTGAATGGCCCTTGTGCTATTAATCGGTTAGAAGGGTGTCTAACTGAAACGGAGTCATGCATTTTATAGTGCGTTGCACTGGATGAGACATATGGGTCGAAGCAAAACAAGGTAATACACAGAGTGCAAATGTGAATTGAACATGACATATTTATGACGTTTCGGGTTCAGACTCTTCAACATGGTAACCCGCACACAGCTGAAACAAGTCGCCTTCAACACAAATTAGTTACTCTATTTCTCTCAGGTGATCCTAGCTCTGACTTTTTTAAATTTACATTTGCACTGTTCGCTTGATTGGCTTTGCGTTGAAATTCATTAAACTGTGCTACAATTCATCTTTTTGGTATAGTGTCTGCCTCTTTAAATTATTTCAGTTAAAACCTCCATCATACATACACACACACATGTTTATACTCACGCGTTACCGGTAGAGCAAGTAGTACCAATAAAACAGCTGTCCTCCAAGTAGATTTGAGCACCATTTCAGTGGCCTCGATTCACCTGTACCACGGATAATGTATTGACCGATTAGATTATTTAGGATTAGGAGTGATATCTCTAACGTTCTGACTTCATTGGTACCTGCCGGTATTGGTATATATTACTCGGTTCACACTATATATATTCATGCATCAAGCTTTACATCTACTTAACTACAGATTGTAACAGGTCATTGACACAACCCCTAATCGCTGAAGTACGGAATAGAAATCGGTATAGTTGTTCTGTGATGGCTGCCCGTACCTTTCCGTCGACGGCAACTCAGGTGTCTCTAAAAGCAGCTGTCGAAGCGCATCATATAGCTTTTATGGTCATACAAGGAGGCTAGTCGTGTGTGCTAACATAACATGAAAAAGGGACATGTACGTTTTAGTTTCGGGGAAAGGGTGAGTGGATGTCACATACCACAAAATAATGCACTACGTACAGAAGACAGCAAGTTCATAGACTTATAATATAATAATATCCCTATTAACCTTAGTCGTAAAAGTAGCTTGTAAGGAAGGGGAATAACATTGATAAACAAATTTCACATCACATCTCAATTTCGGTTTTGGTTACCTCACTACCTACCTACCTACTAGCCTATAGTGGTATGCAGATGCTACATTGTGAATGTAACAATATTACTAATCTAGGCCTACGTATAAACAAAGGCCCTATGGAAACCCGAGCTATTTACTCAGTACTTGCACCGTGTTATAAGATGATGTAACTATATAAATATATATAAATAAACATATATATATTTGTATATTTATATTATATATATATATATATATATATATATATATATATATATATAAATATATATATATCTATATATCTATAAATATATATATATAAATATCTATCTATATAAATATATATATATGTATGTATATATATCTATATCTATATATATATATATGTATATATATATATATATATATATATATATATATATATATATATATATTAGCTATCTGACGATTGCGAAGAAGCATGAAACTCGAGTAATAGCGCAAATTTTGTACGAGTGTACATTATTTATACCTATCCAGCTCTATACCCAGGTATATTGAGCACTCTTCACCTGGAATTAATGCCATCTATCATATATATATATATATATATATATATATATTCTTACCGATAAGAATGTAGGTTATGTTGAATGTTTAGGCCTATTTTCAACCTATAGCGATACAATGCATGCCCAAAATAATTATGCATAGCTTATTCAATTACAAAATGCCATTCTGTGGTCTTCAATCTGTGTTTAGATAGAAATAAAGCAATTCGACAACCACCCCTACTTTCCCCATTCCCGCCACCAAAGTATCAATAACGACCCCTATAATTAGATACTGATCAATAGCCCGTGAAAATATGACAGGATTTTTTTTCTCCCCGATGGTCTTATCTAAAAAAAATAACTTCTGTGAATGTGAAACTTTTTACGAACACTTGATCGGTGTTGAGCATTGCAGGTCAAGAAATAGGGGGTCAGTTAAGAATGGTAAAGACCTGAGTCGATCAAAATTGGAAACATTTTCACATTTAGTTTTATTTGGCAGTTAAATTTGGTACTTGGCAATATGGTATTGATAACATTTATGATATTACAATGTAAGGTTACAGAACATAACAAATAATGTAATTACAAGGACCAATGTACAACATATGAACCACAGCAACGTGAGTTGAGAATCTACTTCGGATGATCTTCACTAAAAATGACTTACATCCACGTGTCCAGTTAGCACTAACGATGCTCGCCGTGGAATAACAGGGTAACAAATTTGTCAGTTGAGCAACCTGTAATATTGCTTTAAGGGCTAAAAATAATAAAGTATAACCTGGGGAGCCATTACCACCGTGGCCATGATCATTTTGTGAAAGAAATACTAAATCTTAATAATATTATGAGATTATACCAGCTGTGCGCCCTTTTCAAATCACTGATGTGGAAGGGAAAAAAATGAGGGGATTTCCCTGTCCATCCCCGGCCGAAACTGAGCCCGGAAACTTACCGGAAATTATAACTTAACTTTACTGGCTTGGTGAGTTGCTGTAATTTTTGTCCAAGTTCAAGTTTTGACTACTGCGCGGACCTCACAATCACCTTTGACCCCATGCAGTAAACAGTATTGTGTTTTATTTCTGTGATCAATCAAGTTTACCCCGATACTACGTATTCGGCATATCATTGCATTCGTGAAAAGTTAAAAGGCAGGCCCGTAGTGTAGTGGGGGAACGGAGGGGCGACAGCCCCCTCCTTGAGCATATTTTTTGTACTTTTTTTTATGATAACGATAGTAATTTCAAAATAGAAAATGCTTAGATGCAACTTACAAGGCCTGGGAAGTGCCATTTCCAGCGATCTGGGAGGCATTTTCGTCCAAAGTTTTCTTGTAAGCTTCGCGCCAACTTATGGTGGCGCTACGCTTAGATAGTTTGCCTACAGGCTTCGCCCCTCCCTTGGCAAATTCCTCGCTACACGCCTGAAGAAAGGTATCAGCATTACCACTGACACCTTGCAAAGGACTTCCTTTATTTTTAGAGCAAATTCTAGTTATATTACAAAGGATCGTTTTAGATTTGTTGATTGGAAGAGTTCCTCTGTTTTATCGACCATCATGGTCTAGTTCTATAATGGTGCATTTCCCTGATTTATCCTTAGAACATAAATTGCATTTCCTTTTATGAAAGTTAATATCTTGATACTTTCCCCAGCAACCAAATCTCATTGAACCATTCGTCATAATGTGTACGAGAAATCAACATCTGACGATTTCCACATAAAATGAGAGTTTCTCGTGTCCTCATTGGTTCAGGGTTTTGATTGGAAGAAATCGGCATATGTCAAATTAAATCGACATCTTTCAGTTTCTCGCAATCTCATTGGAGGAGTTTGGAAAAGATTTTTTTTTGGCATCTAAGCATCCTCCACTTTGCCAAAATTTTCCAAACGACAGGGAACACCATTCCCCTTTATCCCCTCTCCTCGACGACATAACATCTTAGCCCCCCCCCCCACTCCACCCAACGCAAGTACCAATATGGTGCTCGTGGCAGCACGGCATCTATGGTTCATTTAAAGTTCTCTACAATTTCATCATAGGTCTCTCACCCCTCAGAGGTTGTGTATTTTTCATATACTATTCACGAACTCTACACGTACGCTACACTCAAGCCATATGTTTGTTGCTCTGTTCACGCAGAAACACTAAACCGTATCATTCAGTCGTTCGGTTAATTCTTAAAGTTTAAAAGAAAGTATAGCGTTTAAAGTAAAAGTTAAAAATAAATTAAAATAATGGTTCCTTTAGGGAAGTTCCTTTAGGGATACGAAATCCAAACAGCATTTAATGAGATTCATTTTTAACGTAATTTCGAGCTATCCGTGATGTAAAATTATTTTCGGTTTTGGGAAATCTGTGTTGCTTCTCCTTTCGGGGGATATCCCGGTGGCACACAATAAGGGCAGATATTTTACACTGCTGGTTGAAAACCCCATCTCTCCCATTTCTCAACACGAGATATGTTGGTATCGCCTACTATTGTGGCTGACTAATGTTAAGCCCGTCCAATTATCAATTCGATCAATGTAGGCGTCTCTGTGACGTCATCCGGGCAGATAAACCAATTATAATCTTCTTGTTGCTTTATCCTTAAAACCTGATATATTTGGAATATTTGTTATTTCACGACACTCTATGAAACGTCGATTCCAAATGGCTGTAGGCAGGGAGGGGGCAGCTGGGATGATTTGTCCTTTCACCGGTACCCTCTTGTGATTGTATGTATATGCTATCAGTCTGTCAGTACCCATCAAGTTGCTCATTCAACTTATTAGTGAAAAAAAAAGTGTATATTGTCTATACTAGTTTTTTAAGGTGGGAGGGGGGGTGGGGTTCCCAATGTATAAAGTTCATTTGAGGAACAGTTACGTACCGTATCTAATGACCTGGTATTTCCTTCTCAATGTTTGACTTTCAGTTTATATGACAAAAGCAGCAGTTGACCATATCTGAACGATAAGCCGTGCACAAACTGCTATCAAATTGCCATTGTTTTGTTGTTAAATAGATGATTAGGCCTACACACATCCTGTTGTTTCGGAAATGCAGTACACTGCAACAGCTTCGAGATGTTCATTACCAGGAAAACAGGAGTTAGTTGTGCAACTCCGTCTCGGACATTACACCTGCGTGAAAACTTTAATGACAGCTGGCACAGTGAAGTCAGGGGGAGGTTGAGGTCAGAAGTTTATCGGTCTATCAGGTTAACCCTGATCGGTATGGCCAGCCATAGTTGACAATTATGGTGATCGCAAGACGAGTACATTTTCAACGTAAAGGTTCAACTGTGACTTTTAAGCACTTCTACAGACATTCCACCATATAGGCTACCCATGTATATAGCCTATTTATTGTTCACTGTTCATACATGGCGATAAAAAAATTATAGAATAGAAGGAAAGCCTGGACTTCAGTTCCGTCTGCAGGTATAAGGTGGGGGGGTAGGGTTATAGAGAATAGGGACCATCTGGGTGAAAGAGGGGCCAGGCTCACACCATATATTTAAGATTAATGTAATAAGGTTCAGAAAGTTTCCCGTGTATAGGGTTGCAGACGAAGGCGCACTGCAAGCACTGCAACTGCTTCCAAATGATAACAATTGATGAGTCGCTGTTCAGGGATTGAACCGGCAACACCAATCTAATGCATCAAGGCAATTCCGGATATTACCTATCAGATAACACTTGTATGCCCTATGGTTAGGCTACAATACTTAATGCAAACTTCTCTCAACCGCGTTGGAAGTTTCTCTTGGGTACCATTCCCTCTGGCGAGCCCACTTTCCCCACTCCCGGCATGATTCCTCGCCAGTTGGCATTACCCGATTTCTGTGCTTTCATGGTGCCTCCCCCTCCCCCCTCCACCAACTTATTAACGTCTGGCGACCCCTATCCTGGCAATTTCTGATATCCATGTCTGTCTGAAATCACTGGGGTAATCGGATGCGTTGTAGACTATATGACACAATAAACCTTGTCATATTAACAGTTTCTCAAATTACAGAGACATCTTCCATAACTTGATATCCCCTTATAGAAATGAAATACTCCCAAAAAACATGATCCTACCAGCACAAAGATACAGAGCTACATAGATAGGCGGCCTATACTGGGTTACCTGTGACCAATTCAAAGTAAGTTTGTGTTACCCTGCGCACTAGTACCATTTATGTGGAAAGCTAATGCTGATAATTGTACATAATCACGAAGAAGGCTCTCTGAGCCTCAGTCCGTCCATCCGTCCGTATTATTATGATCGATTGTTGAGGTGCATATACAACTGTCACAAAACAGCTGTTACTAAACAGCGGTCACAAAACAACTGTTATTAAACAGCTGTCACTAAACAGCGGTCACTAAACAACTGTCACAAAACAGCTGTTACTAAACAGCGGTCACAAAACAACTGTCACTAAAGAGCGGTCACTGAAACAGCTGTCACTAAACAGCTGTCACTAAACAACTGTCACTAAACAGCTGTCACTTAACAGCGGTCACAAAACAACTGTCACTAAACAGCCGTCTCTAAAACAGCGGTCACTAAACAGCGGTCACTAAACAACTGTCACTAAACAGCGGTCACTAAACAACTGTCACCGAACATAAAACTGTCACTAAACAACTGTCACTCATAATTTGATCATTTATAGACAATGAGATCCGGTTTTATCCGGTTTTGTAAGACTTATTTTCTTTTCTTACCATGTAGTAGAGTTTAATTGAACATGTCGAATCAGTTTGAAAAGTTTCCAAATTTCTTTTCAGTAACAGCTGATATTTATCTAGAACACAGACCAAACGATCGAGGCACCTTACTTCCACTTCCTGAGATTAAACAATTTGGGCAATTCGACAGGTACATGGGGTTTTCCCTTTGGCAGTGCCTGCTGTCACAACAAGTTGAAAGCAATTGACCTACCTTCGTTTCTTTTCCTTTTTTATTCCTTTGCGGAAATTGCTTTTAACAGAATGAAGGGGGCTACAAGTTGCACAGGATATAGCTACGACAAACGATATTGAGACTGACCTGTAGGTGACCATTAATGTGACACTATAATTATGTGCGATATGTATACTTTAAATACTGTTAATAACTTATGATGCCGATACTTTATATTATTTCATCAGATAGTAGCCGTTTTAAACGTATCATTTCCAAACAGTACATCGATCATGTATAGCCTACTTCCAAACATCCATGTTAAAATTTAATGCGAAGGATTTCCTATACACTAGTTATCGGGAATTTAAATATTGCCATATATTGTACAATAGGTGAACGTGAAGCAACCAGGTGTGACGTCAGAATAAATAAATTATTGATTGATTGTAACCCAATAAGATGTGACCTAATATTTTGAGTAATACTCGTTTTGCAAAATAATTGTCGAACCAACTCAAAGGTCGTTTAAGAACAATGATGAATGTACGTTGACTGAAGTGACGTGGCACCTTAAAGACCCGAAACTCCGACTTACCATTGATCTAATTGACAGTATATATAGCTGTTCTTCTTCGGAGATTTAGCGCCGCGGGCGTCGAGAGTATCGTTAATGCTATTAAAGGGTGTGAAGACTCGCGCACAAAGAAACGTCTCATGCCGGTAATCTGACCTAGGTTCGAATGAGGTGTGTAACAGAAGTGTTAGACACCACCATCGATCCCAGAAAATACACACACAGCTTGCTACCGTCGGTAATTATAGACACTAGTGTACAGTCAATACATACAGCTACGGTCAATACCCACAACACAGTGTACATGGCAGCGATGAACATCTCAGGTCTAGATATAAGATAACAAGGTATCACTTTTCATAACTGTCTGCATTTTGTAGCGACAAGCAGAAAACTTCACTTGCAAGCAACGGAAAGTTAACTTTTTCAGAGCGCGGCACGCGGTTTGGGGCAAGTCTTCAATGCCTCTAAGTTGGCAACTGGTTTTTAAATGGAATGCGGAACATAAAATATACCTATAAGAGTAGTTTGGTAAGCTCTGTTAATAAGAGAACACACCAACAGGACGGGGGATGGTGACTTTTAAAGATCACATTTTCCCTTTGATTGGGGGGACGAAGGAAAATATATTGGGGAAGGGGAGGGGAAGGGGGATTGTAGGAGGTTCTGGTCATCCTCCTCTCAGTAGAACAAAATAATGAAGAATTTAGACGGGAAATGATACATTCTGAGGCACACGTATGCTATACATCAGACATACAGTTAGCTATACACACACAAGGCATGCTAATAAACACATAATTAATTTATATATATATCATATAATTCAATATAGGCCTGTGACCAAAGTGAGAGACGCCTGTACATTCCCCGTAACGGTATATCTTATAGTACTTAATCTTATCTTTTAGATTCAAAAGTGGGAAATATACCGAATAATCAGTGGCGGAGCGTCCATACAGTCAGAGGGGGCGGATGCCCCCCTGACGGACTCAAATGGACTGCTGGCGCCCTTTTCAGCTTTTTACCACTTTTTACTTATTCGCGATTATAGACTTTTTTATTGCGCTGTCAAATACCTATTGACATTTGTCACATTTTGTTGGTGTAAGTTTCTGACAAAATGGCGATGACACCTATTTATTCTTCGTTTATCTGCAAATTAGCAAGGTCCGGAAAAGGTCATTTCCGGCGATCTAGGGAGTATCTTTACTCAAAAAATTCGGTACGCTCCGCACCGACCTGTGGTGGTGCTCCGCTTAGATAGTGCCGAAAGCGCCACTACAGACAATTCTCGCCCCCCTGACCAATACCCCTAGCTCCGCCACTGCGAATAATGTACACTGTAGATTAACTTAGTGATCATGAACACATCGGCCTATGCCTATACATACGTCAATAACCTATTACATTTCTAGAATGTCAACCATTTTCCTATGCTTACCTCACAGATGGACTCGAGTTGTCATCAGTTGCGACTGGATCCGGCCATGTCATTGTGGCGTGCGTAGACGCTACTTCATGACTACTGTATTTACTTGGACAGGAGGTAAACCGTGGGGGGTCATCTTATGAATCAAATATAAGGAAAATAACAAATGAAAATTTACATGATCACATGGCCGGACATAAACTGTTGGGGAATGGGGCAGTCAATGGTATAGGAGATCCTAAAGTCCCGAATGAATTAGGTAGGGGCATGAACCTGCAGTGTATCAATCAGGGTAGCGTCAGAGGTCAATAAAATGTGTTGCAAGACAGGGGTGTGGCCCTGGGGTTGTTAACGCCGACTCCCATGTAAGGGGAGGGGAGGGGGTAGTTTCAAATGGTTGCATTCTGTTTATTAAAAAAAGCAGGCCTACAATTGTATTCCAAAATACAACAAATCTAATCAGCAGTTCAGTGAGAAAAAAAAATAGCCGTTTAGACCTAACAAGAGTCCTATACATTGTAGTCCAAATTTGCCTTAGAGTGCACGCAATTGTTTCCTAGCAGAGACTATGCATTTGAAACGTAATAAACGAAAGAATACAAGGCAGGTTCTTGAATATACTTTTGAGTCAATAATTTATACACATACCTGGAGGCGGTGGAGATCTTCGACGCCGACGACGGCGCCACCATCCTTCTGTAGAAATCAAAAGATGAAATATCATATGTCAAACGTGTCTAAAATGGGGTCCGGGAAGTGGGGTCCGGGAAGTGGGATCTGGAAAGTGGGGTCCCGGAAGTGGGTTCCGGGAAGTGGGTTCCGGGAGGTGCCTGTAGAATATCATCCGTCCTATCACTGAGATAAGAAATTATTATCTAACTGCCATAACTGTATTTTGTTAATTCATACAGTCCTATTTACAAAGAATCATATATAAAACAAAAATAATTCAGTTACATGTAGGTTGAGCTCTATAGGGAATAACAACTAATAAATATGAAAACTTGTCTAGATTATTAATTAGTTTCTTCAAGTTATAAACTATTGATATGAGCGAAATGCTTTAAAGAAACATTGAGAGCTAAACTGATTGTATAAATTAATGACATTTAACATTCTATTCAACTTACTTGTATTTGGCGTAAGAATAACTAAAATCGAAAAGATCGCCACAAATTTGATTATCAACAACATAGCGATAACCAGATATACTAGGTTAACAGCTGTCAGTAGATTTGTGCTATAACCGTCTCATGCAATCATGCAACCTTCAGTAAGTCCCCCTCTTTAGACAATACTCAAAGAAATACGCAGAGCAACCCTTGCTTCTTTTTTTTTATGAAGATATACAATTTAAGAGATCTGAATACGTCCAAACCCTATTTTATGTCCAGCTGTCTTCGATTTAATGTTTTCTCATTTCCGAATCCAGGGCTAGCGTCTGTGGTGATTTTTAGGGACGGTTAGCTTTGGGAAATAGGAAGGAAATATCCCTTACATGAACCTGACCAAAAAAAATGTATCCTTTATTTAATCTATAAATAGTACCGTTTAATCCATTTTATGATTTTGAACGTTTCCTTAAATAAGTAATAAAAGTAGCCTATCATACCGCATCAGTCTCAATTGCTAGAAATAATCTGTTTCGGCAATATCAAGACAATCTGGGAACCTTGATCAATTATGACCACATGACCTAACTCGACAGTTCGACATCCGGATTAAATCCTTCCTTTGCTTGCTGCTGGTATATACTCCAACTTCTCTATCCAGGGCGGACTCTATAGGAGATGCTTATGGGGTAAAATGTAACAATTTAAATCAGTAATTAAATATAATAATCAACTTATATTAATATGTTCGATGTATGCTAAGATACAACACGGTAACATCACGTTATAGTATCCTTATTATTGTCTTGCCATCTATTTAGACACTCTAGTCATGTCAGTATAGTCATATGCAAATCGACAAAGTATTGATCTGTTGACTTGACCTCTACGAACTTGAACTACATGTTGGTGGCAATCTAGGGAGATTCATTCTGCTCAATCTACCCATAGTGGTATAAAATATCCCTGCTTACTAACGAAATTGTTACAGTTCCATGCTTAGACTACCTTAAATAATAAGTAGTACCACTAGTAGTACTATTAGTAGTACTAGTAGTAGTATTAGTAGTAGTAGTAATAGTGGTAGAAGTGGTAGTAGTAGTATAGCACTAGTAGTAGTACTAGTAATACTAGTAGTAGTACTAGTAGTGGTACTAGTAGTACTAGTAGTAGTACTAGTAGCGGTACTAGTAGTAGTATAGCACTAGTAGTAGTACTAGTAGTAGTACTAGTAGTAGTGCTAGTAGTGGTACTAGTAGTAGTAGTATAGCACTAGTAGTAGTACTAGTAGTGGTACTAGTAGTAGTAGTACTACTACTAGTAGTAGTAGTAGTAGTATAGCACTGGTAGTAGTACCAGTAGTACTAGTAGTGGTACTAGTAGTAGTAGTACTACTACTAGTAGTAGTAGTAGTAGTAGTACTAGTAGTATAGCACTGGTAGTAGTACTAGTAGTAATACTAGTAGTAGTAGTACTCAAAGTAGTATATAACAAGAAGTAGTATAAAACAAGAAAACTAAATTATTAATCAAAACTAATTTTGATAGTCCTACATATAACGACTTACCTGATGATTGATTTAATTATTCAGCTGTAGGATAAACGGTCAACTTTCTTCAAATTCTCCTTTTCCTCCGTCGTTTTTTTTTTCTGTTTTCTTTCGTAATGTCTACACCGATTTTTCGTTGCTAACGTATTCTCCATTTTATGGGAGGCTGCAGACTGTATCGTTTACCAGTATCTGTGATTTGTCAATATTCGTCGGTATCAAATGTTTCGCTTTGTTGTGTAACACATTTGATGTGTTCTAGAATGGTTTAAAAACGGTTAAAACGGTTTACGCGGTATACGTTTCATACTAAAGAAATATATGCTTATAGCAAAGGTTGCGGAGGAAAAATGCTTGACAAAAATATCCATAGGACAATAATGACCCCCCCCCCCCCATCCCCTCATTATCCCTCATATAAGCCTGCAAACAACATCAACAAAATAAACGGGGAATTCCTTTAGGCCAAGGTAATTTTAACTAATCCAACATAGAACATAACCATAAAGTTTTATATTGAAGGGGTGGTATATCATGGAGCAATAATCTGTTTATGAGCTCCATGAGTATATAGTTAACATGTCGCGTTGATATAGGAACGAGCATCATTGTCGTCATGTGGGATTTCTTGACTGCTTTAAATACAAAACGAGTTATGCACAAAGAGAGACGTCTCTAGAGGGGGGGGTGTGGGGGTGTCTCACCCCCCCCCCCAATCTTGGTAAAAATGAAGATAGTTGGAAAATTCGAGTGCGACAGTCGGAATTTCCGACTGTCGCCAGCTTCAATTCAGAAATGCCGACTGTCGTACTCTAATTTTTCTGACTGTCGCACTCTTATTTTGATATGTTCTTGTAATTTGTGAATGACATAAAATTTTCGATCAAAATTGACCTTTAATCAGTCATATTTACCACATTTTCCTCGTCACATTTAGAAATTGTATCTCGCGATCCTTATACTCCACCATACAAAACTTCGTATGATTTTGAATACTCTAAAAAAAAATACAACGTTCGCCAGCTTCAATTCGGATCATTTATGTATTAATTTTGCTATTGGGTGGGTCGACCCTGTTCGCTTGCTTCAAGTAAGTTCAGGATATACCAGGGACGTAGCCAGGAGGAGCAGGGGAGCGACTGCTCCCCCCTTTCAGTGTCGAAAAGAATGTTTACAAACTGTTGTTTTTATTAGAATGGTATTTCGTCAGTGCTCTTTTGATCTTGAATACTCGTCAGCTCCGTTAACTCGATTATAATCGTAGTAACATTTAGGCCTACTGATTCAAATACATAATTAGTTTGGCAGATGCAATTAGCTAAATTTAGCCTATAGCTTATTTCAAACCTACATTTGGCTACTGCGTAATAAAATATGATATTGCCTACCTAACCCCACTTGATGGAATGTCACGAACCGTATGCACAACGACGTCGACAACGTTCGTTCTCATCCTCTCTATGATTCTTCCTAAGTTGTTGCACGAACAGCATGTTATGAACCTAAGCTAGCAATCGTACGTGATACACACTTCCTATAAATAATTATTACACTGCTAATACACAGCGATAACTATATTTTATTTAGGCCACTGCACATTTGGCTGTCTTACAAAATATGAAAGTTTATATTGTCCATCAGTTAAGTTCGTCAAATGTATTAAAGTCCAGACATTGGACAATAAACAAGAATCATCCTTCTGGAAAAATTGAAAAAGAGCACTATGTTTGTCTTTCTGATATATTATGTAAAAGAACATGTAAAAGAATTCAAACAGGAAACAAAATCTGCTGATAATATGATATCATATGATCATGATGAAACTGGCAACAAATTGCACCAGATCGCATCTAAGGACCTTCAATTATTCAAAAATATCTCAAAGGGGAGGGGGACACCCCCTCCCTTTAGACCCCTCCCCCATATCAATCGCAAAAAAGTGCTCCCTCTTTCAAATTCCTGGCTACGTCGTTGGGATATACATTGTCTCTATGGTATACAATAAAAACACGCAATGCTTATCTACGGAAGCTTAAAAGTGCCATCAACATAAGCAAAAAATTTGCCCCATAAGGTACAAATGTATCGCAAAAAGTTCGGAACATAAGTGCAGTCGCGAAAGATGGGGTGTCTGAATGACACTGACCGTATCGTTGACTATTAGTGCGGGGGGGGGGGGGGGTTCAAGGCAGCAGTCGGAATTTTCTGGCTCCAAAACTCATCCAGTTGGAATTTCAGCCACTACACCCCCCCCCCCAATCATCAGGCCTTGGCTACGTCCCTGCGCACAACCAGCTCTTCCTTTCACAGTCATGAGAGATCGGAATTAATCAAAATCGAACTCCCCATGTTACCGCCGTATACCATTTGCAAAATGAGTGTTCATGAGTGGTAATCTCTGAAAATTTCATGAGCTCCAAATTACTGAAGGGACTTTTCTTTTTGTGGCAATAAGACCTTGGGTGGGGGTGAGGGGGAAAGGGGGAGAGGGGGAGAGGGGGAGAGGGGGAGAGGGGGAGAGGGGGAGAGGGGGGAGTTGTTAACTATATGAAACAATAAAGGTTATCATATTAACAGTTTCTCAATTTGCAGAGACATCTTTAATAACTTGATATCCCCTTATAGAAATGAAATACTCCAAAAACATGATCCTACCAGCACAAAGATACAGACCTACATAGATAGGCGGCCTATACTGGGTTACCTGTGACCAATTCAAAGTCAGTTTGTTTTATCCTGCGCACTAGTGCCATATATGTGCAAAGCTAATGCTGATAATTATACATAATCACGAAGTAAACTCCGTGAGCCTCAGTCCGTCCATCCGTCCGTATTATTATGATCGATTGTTGAGGTGCATATACACAGTGGCGTAGCCAGCGGGGGGGGGGGGGGGGGGGCAGGGGGAGGGAGCCCCCAGTTGAAATGCTCGCCCCCCCCCACTTGCCCCCCCCCCCAATGGAATTATTGACTGAGAAAAAAAACATGAATGCACACTAAATACGTTACTGGGCCCATGTGCATATTACCATGGTTTTTATGCAATTTTTATTCTTTACCTTTTACCTTATTCTCTATCTGCGAAATTGGGTGGCCAAAATAAAAATCACTTCCATGGGAACATTGCCTCGAAAAAGAATTTGACCTAAAGCAGCAGCGCAAAAAACGCCACTGTCTCTGTATTGTCAAATGTGGAAATTAAACGGTCTCCGCGGCACTCACAAGCGGAGGCTACGTTCAGTTTATGTTCACATGGTTATCCCTGATCCCAGGATTGTGTTCCGAAATGATTCAAACGTGAGGGACGTGTATGGCAGAATGAATATCACAGTATTTAGAAACAATTTGCATATTGACTGAAACTTACAACAAGTTTTGCTACGCCTACGCGACCAATCGCGCTGTGTTCCTTGGGTTAGGTACATTCAACACACAACAAAATAGTATGCGCGAAATTCGTCGATAAGTTCGCAGACAGCCATCAGAATAGGCGAATTAACCTTCGCTAGACTGTTTGAGTGAGCCCTAGACAATGAAAAAGAAGGGCCCGAAGGGGGAATGATAACATCTTTTGTTGATGGGGGGGGGGGGTGGTTACACTTCCAGGCAAGTCAGATATCATGCTGATCATCTTTGAATACTGACAGAAAGCGTAGTCTATTCAGATTTTTAAAGAGAATTATCGATGACTTTTTCAGTGATCTGTTTTATCGTTAATAATACCTATGTGGAAATAACATTAAACGTCAGCTAACTAGAGTGACCATATGTACCCTACATTGCTGACACAATACCCGATTTGCCACAGTTTGTCATGCAAACTGTTTGGTATGTCTTTTGTACTAGCTTAGTCTGCCCCACCAATCAGACCATTAGCCCCCTTCCCACTCCCCCCCCCCCGATGGAAAAGTCTGGCTACGCCACTGCATATACAACTGTCACAAAACAATTGTCACTCAACAGCTGTCACTAAACAGCGGTCACAAAGGGGTGTAGGGTGCTCTGGGTAGAGGTAGCTCCCATTGTGTCTGTCAGCTGCACCCGGTAGCAGGGTGGACAGGCATCACTGGTCCTCACCCATCTCCTAAATCTCTCACGTGTTGGCTCCTAGCGTCACACCCTGGTTCACCGTCTCAGCTGGCGGGCGAAACCACGTGAGGGGGGGGTGGTGTCATCACGGCATCTCTGGGCGTAAGACTTCCACGTTGAAGTTACCGGCCAGGGCGAAGCAGTCTCAAGATGGACTCAATCGGCCACGTGATCGTATCCAGGGCGAGCTTTAAACGTTTCATTTCCAAACAGTACTTCGATCATGTAGCCTACTTCCAAACATCCGTGTTAAAATTTAATGCGAAGGATTTCCTATACACTAGTTATCGGTAATAGAAATATTGCCATATATTATACTATATGTCAACTTGGAGCAACCAGGTGTGACGTCAGAATAAATTAAGTATTGATTGCTTCGATTTGATACCTCAGGGGATGTAAATTGAACAACATAACCAAAGACCGTAGTGTTTTCATATTAAAGATGTAACCCAATAAGATGTGACCTACTATTTTGAGTACTAACCGTTTTGCAAAATAATTGTCGAAAAAAGCTCAAAGGTCGTTTATTATAGTACTTAATCTTATCTTTTAGATTCAAAAGTGATAAATATACCGAATAATGTACACTGCAGATTAACTTAGTGATCAGGAACACATAGGTCTAGGCCTATACATACGTCAATAACCTATTACATTCCTAGAAAGTCAACCATTGTCTTACCTCACAGATGGACTTTTCCTGTCATCTGTTGCGACGGGATCCGGCCATGTAATTGTGGCGTGTGTAGACGCTACTTCATGACTACTGTAGCTTGGACAGTAGGTAAACCGTGGGGGGTAATCTTATGAATCAAATATAAGGAAAATAACAAATGAAAATTCACATGATCACATGACCGGACATATATTGTTGGGAATTGGGCAGTCAATGGTATAGGAGATCCTAAAGTCCCGAATGAATTAGGTAGGGGCATGAACCTGCAGTGTATCAGGGTAGAGTCAGATGTCAACAAAATGTGTTGCAAGACAGGGATGTTGCCCTGGGGTTGTTAACGCCGACTCCCATGTAAGGGGAGGGGGTAGTCTCAAATGGTTGCATTCTATTTATTAAAAAAGCAGGCCTAAAATTGTATTTATTTATTTGTTTGCCACAAAAGTACAAAGTGGAGGAAGTCTTCCGTAAAGCTTAAAAGCTTAACAATGTGGAAGACTCCCTGAAGAAAGAAAAGAAAAGAAAAGAAAAGAAAAGAAAAGAAAAGAAAAGAAAAGAAAAGAAAAGAAAAGAAAAGAAAAGAAAAGAAAAGAAAAGAAAAGAAAAGAAAAGAAAAGAAAAGAAAAGAAAAGAAAAGAAAAGAAAAGAAAAGAAAAGAAAAGAAAAGAAAAGAAAAGAAAAGAAAAGAAAAGAAAAGAAAAGAAAAGAAAAGAAAAGAAAAGAAAAAACAAAATATATATATGTGTATGAATATATACATAGATATAAGTACAAATTAAATGTTCAATATATATATAGTAATTACATATAGGTATAATTTAGTTTTAGTTAGTAACTAGCTATTATTTCCTTACAAAACCACTTCTTAAAGGATGTGACTGACTTTTTACTCTTTAAATCGTTCATTAGAAGATTCCATGTTTTTGTTGCACGGTTTTGTAGGCTTAAAGTTCCAATGGTGGTATTGTAGAGATTATAGTGGGCATGATTAGCATGCCTCGTGTTATGATTATGTACATCTTTGTTACTGGTTAAAAAATTGTCAAATTGTCAACAATTGTCAAAGTATTCCAAAATACAACAAATCTAATCAGCAGTTCAGTGAGAGAAAAAATAGCCGTTTAGACCTAACCAGAGTCCTATACATTGTAGTCCAAATTTGCCTTAGAGTGCACGCAATTGTTTCATATTGTTTCCTAGCAGAGACTATGCATTGGAAACGTAATAAAAGAAAGAATACAAGGCAGGTTCTTGAGTATACTTTTGAGTCAATAATTTATACACATACCTGGACGCGGTGCAGGAGACCTTCGAGTCGAACTACTGCTCGAACAACCTTCTGTAGAAATCAAAAGATGAAATATCATATGTCAAACGTGTCTAAAGTGGGGTCCGGGAAGTGGGGTCCGGGAAGTGGGGTCCGGGAGGTGCCTGTAGCATATCATCCGTCCTATCACTGAGATAAGAAATTATTATCTAACTGCCATAACTGTATTTTGTTAATTCATACAGTCCTATTTACAAAGAATCATAAAACAAAATAATTCAGTTACATGTAGGTTGAGCTCTATAGGGAATAACAACTAATAAATATGAAAACTTGTCTAGATTATTAATTAGTTTCTTCAAGTTATAAACTATTGATATGAGCGAAATGCTTTAAAGAAACATTGAGAGCTAAACTGATTGTATAAATTAATGAAATTTAACATTCTATTCAACTTACTTGTATTTGGCGTAAGAATAACTAAAATCGAAAAGATCGCCACAAATTTGATTATCAACAACATAGCGATAACCAGATATACTAGGTTAACAGCTGTCAGTAGATATATGCTATAACCGTATCATGCAATCATATAATGATATGCAACCTTCAGTAAGTCCCCCTCTTTAGACAATACTCAAAGAAATATGCAGATCAACGCTTGCTTTTATTATGAAGATATACAATAATATGTCCAGCTGTTTTCTATTTAATGTTTTCTCATTTCCGAATCCAGGGCTAGCGTCTGTAGTGATTTTAAAGCCTGGGAAATAGGAAGGAAATATCCCTTACATGAACCTGACCAAAAAAAATGTTTTTTTTTTGTTTAATGTATAAATAGTACCGTTTAATCCATTTTATGATTTTGAACGTTTCCTTAAATAAGTAATAAAAGTAGCCTATCATACCGCATCAGTCTTAATTGCTAGAAATCACCTGTTTCGGCAATATCAAGACAATCTGGGAACCTTGATCAATTATGATCACATGACCTTACTCGACAGTTCGACATCCGGATTAAATCCTTCCTTTGCTTGCTGCTGGTATATACTCCAACTTCTCTATCCAGGGCGGACTCTATAGGAGATGCTTATGGGGTAAAATGTATCAATCTAAATCAGTAATTAAATATAATAATCAACTTATATTAATATGTTCGATGTATGCTAATATACAACACGATAACATCACGTTATAGTATCCTTATTATTGTCTTGTCATCTTTATAGACACTTTTTGAGTCATATCAGTAGTCATATGCAAATCGACAAAGTATCGATCTGTCGATTTGACCTCATTTTGAACGGAAATTTGGTCAACGTGTAATGATCTGCATTGTTATGGAAAATTAAGTATATTAAAACAGGATCGATAATTTACCACCATCCGATGCCAAAAAAAAATAGATGGTTTAGATTAAAGGTCAAAACAAAAACTTGTTTCTTCATGTATTGCTGTAATTATGATAGTTGATGAAATGTTATCTCTATATAAATTATAAACTCAACATATCTCGTATAGTCACGAATATGCAACAGATATTGTCTCTGACACGGCGAACTTCATTTGGTGGCAATCTAGGGAGATTCATTCTGCTCAATCTACACATAGTGGTTTAGAATATCCCTGCTTACTAACGATATTGTTACAGCTCCATGATAGACTAGCTTAAATATTAAGTATTATATAGTCCAATCAGTATAGGCTTTCTCATATTACGCAACTTGCAAAAGAAATACACAGAATCTATCTATAAAAAAAATATAAATAAAAATTATTAATCAGAACTAATTTTTATAGGCCTATATAAAACGACTTACCTGATGATTGATTTAATTATTCAGCTGTAGGATAAAGGGTCAACTTTCTTCAAATTCTCCTTTTCCTTTTTTTTTTCTGTTTTCTTTCGTAACGTCTATACCGATTTTTCGTTGCTAACGTATTCTCCCTTTTATGGGAGGCCAAACTGTAGCGTTTACCAGTATATATGATTTGTCAAGATTCGTCGGTATCAAATGTTTCGCTTTGTTGTGTAACACATTTGATGTGTTTTATAACGGTTCAAAAACGGTTTACGCGGTATACGTTTCATACTAAAGAAAATTGCGCTTATAGCAAAGGTTGCGGAGGAAAAAATGCTTGACAAAAATATCCATAGGACAATAATGACCCCCCCCCCCCTCCTCTCTCCTTCTTATCCCTCATATAGGCCTGCAAACAACATCAACAAACTAAACGGGGACTTCCTTTTGGCCGAAGTAATTCCAACTAATCCAACATATAACATGCCCAAAAAACTTTCATTGAAAGTTTAATATTGAAGGGTGGTATGTTAACATGTCGCGTTGCTATAGGAACGAGCAGCATCGTCGTCACGTGGGATTTCTTAACTTCTTTAAACACAAAACGAGTTACGCACGGCCAGTCCTTCCTTTCACAGTCATGAGAGATCGGAATTAATCAAAATCGAACTCCCCATGTTATACCATTTGCAAATTGAGTGTCCAGTGTTATTCTCTGAATATTTGATAAGCTCCACCTTATACTAAAGGGAATTCTGTTTGTGGCAATAAGACCTTGGGTGTGGTTGGGTTTGGGGTGGGAGGTGTAGATGGACGGTGGGTTTTGTAATGACTACACTACATATCGTAGTGAAACAGGTGAGGCATACAAACTGAATGTGGTAGTGCTAAAAGAGAGTGTAGAAAGTTTAATCATCGATGTACACTCTTGGAGCATTAAGTGGTATAGTCTGCTCCTAATTTCACTTTCTGCGTTATTTTGTCTATTTTTACATTTTTAACTCGTACCACATGGTAACTCGCAAGTGACAGTAGTCTGCACAGGAGAGGGACGGTAGCCTATAGCAGCGCTCCTTATTCAGACAGACCATCATTGTGAAGGGGGCAAGCAACAGGAATTAGCTAAATCTGTTTTATCAAATCTGTGCATGTCGTTTACATGTTTCAGACTATAGTTTCTGTTAGACATGCAGGTTCCACATGTAGGCTATATGTAAATGACTTACGTCACGGAATGAGCACCAGCCGTCGGTTCCGCCCACGTGACAGCCCCAGATGTGGCTGGTACTTCGATTGTCCCGAGGTCACCGGGGCAAGAAGTAAATTTCGGAGCTTCAGAATGTATGAGAAATGGTATATGAGATTAATGTATAAATATTAATGGCGACTTCACTTGTAATTCTCAATCATTTTTTGCAGTGTCCCCATGTCATACTTAATACCGTGCTTAACAGTTATTTTGGTTATAGCACGTGGAGATGTTGTACCATTGGGCAGTTGTATAGAAGGTGGCCTTGTGAACCAGGGGCGTAAACACGTACATATAGCCTAGCTACGTCTGGGGAAAGTTGATTTCCATTTGGGAAATGATATACTTTATTAGCTCTCTTCTTGCACACGACTGAAGAATTGTTTTAACAGTTTTTACAGGCCCGTATGCATGCCGATTTTCTATGGAATGTTGCGTTTACCCTTTTAAATGATAAATGGTTGGTGGTGCGTATATTCATCCGTCAACCACCTCTATGTATATGGGCATGATAATGTATGTATGTATGTATGTATATTAGATCCTCCTGCAAGCAGGAACTCGCGAAGAAGCCTAATTGGCTTATCAAAGCCGCAAGCTGACCGAAGTCAGTCTCTCACATTCATATTTATACGTCCATGATTATGAATTGTTAATTGTCAACATTGTGATATCATAAGCGACTTGTTAGTGAAATTAAAGAAATGTATAGAATTTGCCAGTGTTGCTTCTTCTTACATCAGACTGGTATACTGGACAAACGTTCGTCTGATAAATGACAGTTTTATTGATGTAAATTGTATCCAAACCTTTAACCCCAGACTGATAAATCAAATAATGTATTGTATCGTCTAAGGCAAAAAAAAACAACATAAATTTGAAAATCAATTTTGACAATCTAACAAAATAAACGAAAGTAAATCGAACCTGGAGGTGGCGGTGGCGGTCGCGGTGGTGGAGCACGCCTTCTTCGACGTCTTCGCCATGAATCTGAAAAAGTAAGAAATTCACATCTTTTTAGTAATATACGTACTTAGAGTTTAATTTATTATTAATTTTGATATTTCGTATATCATCATGTGAACAAAAAAATTCCACAACCCAAAGCCATGAAATGATATTACGTATTGAAGATATTGAAAAAAAAAAGAAGAAACATTTATTTTAAGGGCCTTTTAATCAATACATTCGCTTTAATACGTGACGAATGGCGCAAAAACTCACAACGTGTGGATTTAGTCGTGTATAGCTGACGAAAGTCGAGGCCCGAGCTATTAATTGCAATGTTCTACAGTCGATGGAAGTATAGGCTACATTGAAACCGTGACGTAGTCAGGTAGTCAACAGCCTGGACCTCAAGACAGGCAATGCGTCCAAACTAGCCTATATATATAATGTCGGAGGAAGGTGTGTTCACGGATTTACTTATTATGATTATTTATGGAGGTCATTAAGATTCATAGGGGTATTGAAGATCATGATGTTATGGAAAAGGCAAGGTTTGAGTTCGGGAGGGGGAGGAAGGGAACAATAAGGTTAAGGTGATAAAAAATGATCTCCTGGGACGGATATACTCCCTCGTGTAAATCCTTGCTGTGAAACTTATTGCCGCTGGTACATTCCCCTCGCACCCCCCCCCCCCCCCTCCGGCTCACTAATGTCAGGGGTCTCGGTGCATTAATTAATCCCCGACCCGACGCTTACATTAAATTCATATTTTTAGATGCCAAAAAATAACTTTACCCCTGAGATGTATCTGTTTTTTTCAATCTGTCCTCACATGAGAGCACACACATATAATGTCCGCACTAATTGTGTTACACATTTGCAATGTCGTGGGATATCACTTTTTACCCAGTGCAGTCACGAGGAATATTGTTTAATCTTACTGCATCTCGGTGAATGGTGAATTTGCCAATATAACAGGCTATTGCTAATAATTCTGCCTCAATGTACACGTCTGGCACCGTACACCACTTTCCAAGCGCATCTCTCGTATTTAGTCATGGTACTGTATAAGCCCCCCCCCCTCCCCTCCCTCCCTATGGGCGTCGAAAGCCGGGTCAAACCAAGGGCAATTTTGTCACAGGAACCGATGTCTTAAGTTTCCATGTTCCTCATTTCCTGCATTTGAAGTTAATTGTCTGTGAAATATAAGCGACTTAATGGCTTATTTTGTGCGGTATATTTTTTTCTTCTACCTCTCCTCTTCCCCTGTTGCTTTCTTCTCACCATCCCTTGTCTAGACTACTTATAATCCCCTTTCATCTATCTCATTGTGTTCACCGTGCTCATTAACCTGTCTGTTTTCTGTGCGTGTTTTTGTCCCCTCTGTTACTGTAACTTGTCATTTAGCCTCTGAAGAAGATCCTATTAGGATCGGAACGTCAGGCCAACTTACTTTTACACAGTATATTTTTCTTTGTGTATATTAATATTCTCGCACGGACTGTAACCGGACTGTAACCTCCAAATTACATTGTTAATTGTGTAATCTTTGACGTGAATTGAGAACAATGAGGAGACAATAGGAAGTACTAACTATCACGGTTTGCCATTAATAACTACCGAGCTAGATAGAGGTGTCGCATTAGATAGGAAACGATGTAGACCGATTTGAATCGGTATATACGTCGATTTAAATTGACACTTATTATTATTGTTGGCCGTGATTACATAGAAATGGCCCGTAATAATGACATAATTCCCAGGAGAACGTATTTTCAACATTATTAGGGGGATTTCCTATTCATCTTTCTATTTTTTTTAAAATTATTATTGTTTTTTTTTTTTTTTTTGAAAGGAACAATGTTAACAAGACATTCCCACTCGATTCTATACATTAAATGTTTATTTCCACCGCATAGAAGAGATTTAGATAGTCCCTGAAGGTCAGATGTTTGGCAGGAATATGGTATTTTATATAATGCCTTATACAGATGCAGAAACAAATTGGAACCTCTATTCCTGATTAATTAAGACCATCTAATTCGGGACAGGAATTACGTAGGAGCTGAAACGCTATTTGAGGCTTTATTAGCCTAGCTACTTTGTTTTTGTTTTACTTTCCTTTCTATTCTTTTGTTTTGTAAATCACCGGGATATAAAAGAATTTCCACTCCCCATTAATATTGTTGTGTTTCCACGAACCATACCTCCACCCCCCCCCCCCCCACCCAACCTCTCCCTGACCATGTGAATGTGCACGCAACGAAGATAGCTCCTTTGGTGTGGTTGTTATATGCTGGATAATATACCATCTTCATTGACCACTTTTTACCTCAAGACGACATCTTTCGCGCTCCGGCCAAAGATCCATAATAGAGTCTTGCTTTAATAAACGTACTTACGCTATGTGGTTAACGAGCGTTTTTTACCTTACCATGTGTGAAATCTTTCGAAAAGGCCCTGAACTTAATCTCGATATTTCCCTGTTTCTAAATACTACCTATAATTTCCTAGGCCTACAAGAGAGGGACAACATGCTCAAGTAATATCACGTGATGGGATAATCTTTCATACTCTTTTAAGTTAAGTTATAAACAATTTACTGCGTAGCCTATAATTTATGTCGTAGAGCTGTACATACTAGACTGAATATAGGACTATGTATAATGTGTCACTGAACTTACGTGCAGAAGGAAGCATCAACAAAATGCTCAAAAGGAGTAGAAGAATCCGCGAGCAGAGTTTCATACTAGTTATGTTACTGGTAATCTCTGTACGCTGTAATGGAATTGGTTAAATAAGAGAGGTATTTTGAACTCTTGATCTGGTTGCAGTGATGGAATGAGTATCTTTTGATGATTTCTATTACGTTACAGTCTGCGGGGGCCAGCGAAATGAACCAGGACGTGTATTTTATGCTCGCCGCCTCTTGTCGAATCATTTCTTCGAAAGCAGACGTGACCCGAAGTTCGATTTGGAGAAATCAGATAGTTAGTAGATTACGTTTCCTGTTGATGGGCGTATTTACGAGTGTCTTGACCTTCGACCTACAAGTGTGTATATCACCCACGTGAAAAAAAGCCAGACATTTGAACGTGTCATGAATTGCATGGATGGTGAATTCCACTGATGAGTGAAAACGATTTGCCGTTTTGACTATAAAAATACCAGGAGGGGGGGGGGGGGAAGCCAGGGTGGTCGCCTTGGTCCAATCCTGCATTCTCATTTTAGCTGATAATTACAGAAATAAATATGGGTGGAAGGGGCGGTTTGGAGTAACAAAGAGAAAAGAGTGGATGATCTCCAGTTTGCCTATAGAAAAGATTATAATACTGAAGATGATATCGTGTTCACACTGCATGGACTACCTGTAATCTCATATTGAAGATTCTAGACCTGGAACTGACCGCTCAGCCCGTATTATTATTATTGTTATTATTACTATGATTATGATTATTACTATGATTATGATTACGATTATGATTATGATTATTATAATGATTATGATTATGATTATTATTATTTATTCCAACCCCCCCCCCCCCCATCTGCATTCAATACTATACATATTTTAGCTGATCTACTACTTAAAACGAACGCCGTCCCAAATGCTCTGGTACGCTAGGTATTAAATGATATTACCGATCATTCAAAACTTGTTCCTATTGGTCATAATGTTAAATATGATATTATCAATTGTGGTATACTGGAGCACCCGGACCAGGGTACCGTGCTTGTACCTTACCTCTTTACTTTGCATACTTCAAACATACATTCTATGGACCCCCTTACTGTCCTCTTATCAAGTTTGTTGATAAAACTGCTCTTATTGGTTTGATTAGGAATGAATATGATAGTAGCTACCGTAATTAAATTAGTGATTTTGTTAATCAGTGATAGATATTACATGTTATAAAATTTTAGTAAGACAAAGGAATTGATTGTTGATTTCCGAAAGCGGGTAAAATAAGATGGTGTCCGAACCAGTTGTTATTTAAGAATAAGGACGTGGATAGAGTTAGTGAGTACAAATACATGGGACGAATGTTTGATGACCATCTGAGATGGAAAGTACACTACGCGTAGAGAATAGCTAAACGTCTGAAACCCAGTATACATTGTTTGCGTAAGTCATACTCTTTTAACATAAATCAGGAGATTTTATTAATTATTTATCATTCCATTATTGGTTGTGTCTTTCTGTATGGCACCATGGGTTGTTACAAATACAAATAAAATAAAAATATATAAAAATAAAATACAAAATACAAAAATACAAATACAAATACAAATACAAATAGGACATCTAAGAGAGTTGTAAATGATATGATCAAGCGGACCGGTCGAATTAATGGGAAATGTTTGACTACGGTGGACCAAATCCTTGAAAGTCGGGTTTATGGGGAAACTTATGTCCAGTTTTAAATGATGCTAGCCACCTCCTAAGATGAGTACGGTACGTTTATACTCCCACTCAGTGTTAGCATGCGACCACCGAGAGCACGCACCAATCGCTACCCTTCATCACAGTTTTTTTTTTTTTTTTGCTGGGGTAAGCCGTTATTATTCTTAACTCGTCTTTTAATCGTTAATCATTCTTCTTGCCATTTGTATTGCATCGTTTTTTTATATATGGTATGTACTGTGTTGTCTGTGTACTTGCTTTTGTTAGACCCTGCACAACTTTTCGTTCCGATGCTAAATTTTCCACAGGTGATATACGATGTATTTAGAATACACGAAGCATTATGTTTCTATACATGACGATATATTTGTAAACACGAAGAAATATCGCTGTCGTCAGCATGACGAAATAGTTTTAAACAACGCCACTATAAAAAAAACCGACTGAAAATAAATTTCCATTGCCGTCCACCAACTATAAATATTTTGACATATTTTGACATCTTTAAATAGGCCCTAACTAGGCAACGTAGTCACGTTGTTCGACTGAGGATTTCGTGTCAAATTTTGTCTATACGCTTCTGTCATTTTTCAAGTTGATACACACGGAGTTGGTTCTGGGTCACTACTTAATTACATGGCATCGGTCTGGTCCTTGCATAAACTGCACGCGCTCCCTGTGCGGTACTTACAGTTTAAGTTGCATTAATGTAGCTCTATGGTTTAAACTTATAACATAAGC
Organism: Apostichopus japonicus; assembly: GCF_037975245.1. NCBI lineage: Eukaryota > Metazoa > Echinodermata > Holothuroidea > Aspidochirotida > Stichopodidae > Apostichopus > Apostichopus japonicus. The sequence goes on from NC_092566.1 coordinate 14,638,568, forward strand.
ACGTATTTACGACGACTACGGACAAACATATTCAACTAGAACTGCATATGCCGACAAATAGGAAGTATTATAGTGCGCGTGGCGTGCTTGCAGTATTAGGAAGAACTGTCGGTTGTTCATGGTGTTATTGTTTGGGCTCACAACAAACCATACAGTCATGTAGGTACATACAAAATGAGGGCGCTTGTGAGCGCCGTGACACGCATAATATGTTGTATGAAACTGCATATGTACTGAGACTGTATGAAACTTTAAAGTCTCAATACGTGTTTGCTGATGAATTTCGGAAAACAAACTTCCGAGGCAGATTCAATGTTTCTTATTCTAAATGCACTCTGACCTGGTGGGTTTAATTGAGAAAAGCTGTCGAAATCGAAAGAACGAATTTGTTTTCTGTTGCCCTTATGGTGCGAACGATTTACCGTAAAACCACTGCGACCGCACATATCAATATGTTCATAACAAAAATGTAACCTATATATACTCGAACTGTCCACTATTTTGACCCAGTTCCATCGAGGAGGAAACGTCTGGAAATACCTGTCTATGCACTGCAATGGAAGGAAATGAAACAATTTCCCAGGATGCATCGGTAAGACGGAGAGAAAAATACTATCCAAGAGACTTAACATAGGCTAGCCCCGGTAGTGAAAGTAGTTCTATGCCTAACAGTCGTAAACAAAACAGAGAAATTAATTGGCGCATGATCTGTTGGGCGGGGCTCGCAAATTTTGTTTGACGTTTGTAGAATCTACGGACTCGTTGATAAATCTTGCGAATTTTATTCAGCTGAAAATGTTTAACGACAAAACTCAATAAAAATAATGAATATTAAAATGAAAATTGTATAGGACGAAGTTATTTTCACTGAGCTATTAGGGCAGTAAGCAGGAAAGATCGATGTTTATATTTGGCAAACACACATTGAGACATTGAGTTAACGTCCAGTCATGTATATAGGTATCGTTCACTTGGCCAGTAATGCCAATATTGTAGTGCGCCTGCTCACTACAATAATTATCCATGGACACGTGTATAGACAAAAGCTATCCATTCGATACTGAACTATAATTCTAACGGAGTAGAGTTGCTCAACAAAAAAAAAGGTTAATACGAGATTTAATATGAACTGACCAACTTTAAGATATATCAGGAGCATTTGCACGATTTTTTTTTCAGCAATTCGCCTTGTTTAACACACTTTTTCAAGAGAGCGACATATTGTACAAGCAGGACCGTAGCTAAATTGTGTGTGTGTGAGTATGTTGGGGGGGGGGGGGGTGAGATCCCCCATTCACCCATGCAGTCGGCAAAATTCCGCACCAGTTGGTAAAATGAAGGAAAGAAGAAGGAGAATAAAAGAGGGACGGGGAGAGGAAAAGAAGAGAAAGAAAGAAGGGGAAAAAGGAAGAGAGAAAATACAGGGAGTGAAGTAATAATCGGGGTGGGGGGGGGGGGGTCCGCCGGGTACCAATTGGGGGTGCCATGCCACAGACCAAACGCAAATTAATAAATAGAAAATCAATATTTATGTGGATGCTAGTAGCGGCCAGGCGAAAATGTTCCCTATTTTTTAAATATATTTCGTCTGTGCTTTTATATTATGGGGTTGAAAATATATATAGTTTCGTGTTTTTAATTTTTATTATTATTAATATTTTGTTGCAGTAATGGCCGCCCATATATGGCGGCAGTTAACGGGTAAGTAATATGCTTTTGTTCTGATGCTAAAAATTCCACAGGTGCGGAGACAGGTGCAGGATGTTCTTACGTAATACGGCTTTTCCACAGATACAAATGTAGTCGCAAATTGCAGTTTTAAGGTACATCTTCTGTCCACATTGCAGGAAGTTAGAAACCTAGAATAAACTCGTAGACATTTCACGATATCGTTTCTGTAATGTAACAAAAGCTAGCATGAAAATTACCTATTATACCTGCTCTATTACCTGAGTGACACACTGACCAAAAACCAATGTTTACAGTAATGTATGGTTGGTGAAAATTGCACAAAATAATGGAATATTGCAAAATTATTATCAATGCACCGTCGACCATTTCTTCTATTTATGTTCTTAGTTTTAAGTTCTTTCTTTTAAGTATAGCGGTATATATATATATATAAATATATATATATATATATATACCACGTGACAAGTTCACTCTGTACAGCGACTATCGTGAATCAGTCTTTTAATTTGGAGAAGGTATTTGGTATCGACGCTCTGATTGAGAGGTGACGCTATCTCAGCAAATATACAGACAACTTTTCGAGCAGTTTAACGAGTTGTAATTCAAACAATTCATTGTTTGCAATCTTTTCAATCTGGTGTAAATATGATTGTGTGAAGTGGTTGTAAAATCACTTGGATAGGGTTTATGGTTTGATAATACAAATAAACCTGTGGTGTCATGACAAGAATCAGAGCGAACCTTTAGGTTACCTTCTTGAATGATTTTACTGAAACGTAAATGTGAAGAGGTCATGATGATTTTTAGATAGGAGAGGTGGGGATGTGGGGAGGCGGGGAGGGGGTGGGCAAAAGGGTGAGTGGGTATGCGTAGATATCACATAAAATGGGCACCATGATTCAATATTGTCTATGTCAAGACGGCGGAATATATTGGACGGGTAGTTAAGTCACCAATTACCCTGATTGCGTTCGGCCAAATTTTGGACGTAAGTGGCATTTGTCGTTGTAGGTCTGGGATGTGCTCGATGCAATGATGCTGTGACAAAGAGGTTGAGGTGGGGGGGGGGGGCGAATGTAGTTGTAAACACTACCATCATGTTTCGTCTTTCTCTCTTCCTTAAATATTCTTCTTCAAGACATATAGATTGTGATTACATTCAATTTTTATGACGTCATTGAACGAAAATGGTGGTTATATATGCATATGAATCGTACAAACAGCATATGTAGCCAATGAACTAACTCATATAATACGCGTTCATGCCAATTTTAGTTCACTAAGGAGTTCCTTGATTTCACTCCAAACTTTAAATTATAAGTAAGGGGTTGTTTGTTGAGGGCACCACCGCAAAGGCATCAAGAATGGGCATTATTCCATTTTTATTTCAAATTTGGGTGCAATTATTTGTAACCTTCATCCTAAAAGCTTGGTAAATAAAAGTATGCACTAGAAGTACATAATGATAATGCATTTGCAGGCAGGATGCCCAGGATCCGGATACTTTAGGTTTAGAGTTAAATCTAACCAGGGAGTTCTCTCCTTAAATTAATTTATGATATAATCTTTCAAAGGATTCGTCATCGCGAATTGCTCACAATAGAAAACCATTCTATGAAACCATAACCGAGAAATATATGTCTGCATATATAATATTCACCCATGAGGCATATCATTCTAAATTTCCTGTCATTTCTGAATCCGAAGTATTGATTGTTTTCGTTAACATATTTTTTTTTTAATAACGCACCCTTTATTTTTTTTTTCAACATACACGGATACTCTTGACCTCATCTTCAACCTTATTCTTTTTAACTATTCCTTGACTTATCATTACCAAGCCATGCTTACCCCCACCCCACCCTAACCCCACCCTCAACACCACCTCTCGTATTCCTTTACATCAGTTTACCCTATCAAACTGCTTGTAACTTCTCTCAGTCCTGAGGGGTTAATATACTTACATTGATATATATAGCTTTATAGAGGTCGAAGTTAAAACTCAAAGCGACTCTGATTTGAAGTTTGCCCTATGAATATGATTAATACGGATAAATATAATTAATTACCAATAGGAACTTTGTATACGTCATCAGTCTTCTGTACCGTATACCAGAGTTCATGTAATCCTGTCATACTATCTATTCCTACGACGGTGACGTCAATATTACCCATCGATTACAAATCATAATTCCCTTTGGATGTACCAAAATTTGCGAGATGCTGTTAGCTGCAATCCTTGTCTGTAATGTAACAATTGGAAGAAAACTCGGTGTCTCTGAGACTATTAATACATTCGGGTCTAAATTTCCCAACACCGTTAGCAAAGAACCCCCTTTTTTCTTGTGAGTTAACAAATAATATTTCTTTGTTAAGAAATGTACTAAATAAACTTTAATAATAATAATAATAACCAGTCAGTAATTTTTACGACGCTTAAGCGACCACAAATGTGGGAGAGCCTTCTGCAGGAGCTGCAGAGGTAGGAAAGACGGTATATATCAGTTTGGATCCGCGGCCGCCGCGGCCCGGCCGCCGCGGCCGCCGCGGCCGCCGCGGCCGTCGTCCAACGTTGAGTTTTGTTATCGTGATACTTTACTTGACATATCACATTCCGAATGTAAAGAAATTTGGACTGAGAGAGTATCAGTGATTTTGTTTTACTTGCTCAGGATCTTCACCTACGGTTCTCCTTTCTGAAATGAAGGAACAACCACCCCCCTTTCACCCCGACCACCAACTCATCGGAGTTTCGAGTATAGGTTTCTTTTAAAACTGAAGATGTCAAGCTGAACCGATTCCCTTCTAGCCAAGACCCTCTGCAGTAGATCCCAATATCCAGATAATTATTTCCCATCTCAATGAGGTGTTGTTGTACTGGAATGATAAACTTGTAACTGGTATACATTATAACTGTAACTAGTATAATTGTATAATTGTAACTAGTATATTAATTGATGGATTGAATTTTTTTTAGATTTACAGACTGATTAATTTATTATTTATTTATTGACAGATTGATTGATCGATACATCGATTACTTTTTTGTTTGACTGATTGATTGACGGATTGATTAATTGATAGTTTTTAATAATGTTGATGAACACGATCAGGTTTTTGGAAAACTAGGTTCTGTACGGTAAACGAATACATCATGTCGGTATATCCAGGGAGTTAGTATATCAGCGTTCATGGTATATCCATGGTATGTCAATGTTACACCCATGCTATGTCCATGGTATATCCATGTTATATCCATGCTTTATCCATTCCACGCATTACAGTTACAGTACAGGATAGCAAGAGTAAGGTTTGAGTAGGCTTCACATGTCCATGTAACAAGGAATCCCAGTATATATGCTGCATACAAACTAATATAATCTCGAACATTTCCTGTTTACAGAAGTAGGAATATTATATGCTTTATACCCTGCACCGGTATTTAAAGACATATTTTATAATATAATTTGAGTGTTATTAACAGAAAGTTTATTTAGTAGATTTCATTAAACAGAAATGTTATTTGTTAAACCACCAAGAAAAAATGTGTGTGGTTGTGGGGGGGGGGGGGGGGTGCTGTGGCCGAGTGGTCAAAGGCGGTGGCATTTGCAGCAATGAGGCTTTACAATCGGGAGGTTTCGGGTTCGATACCCGGCCGGGTCATAGTACGGTGGGTTTTTTTTCATCCAAGTGCAACCTACGGTTTCCCCATCTGAAATGACTTCCTAAATTGAAAAAAAATCCAAATTTGATTTAAAATGTTGAATTGGAGGCCACCCGACGTGTAAGTTGTAAACCATATAGGCCCTTGCGGGGTTCTCTCACATTTGTGGTCGCTTAAGCGTCGTAAAAATTACTGACTGGTTATTATTATTATTATTAAAGTTTAATTAGTACATTTCTTAACAGAGAAATTTTAACCCACAAGAAAAAAGCGGGTTCTTTGCTAACGGTGTTAGGAAATATAGACCCGAATGTATTAATAGTCTCAGAGACACCGAGTTTTCTTCGAATTGTTACATTACAGACAAGGATTAAGAAGAAAAAAACTATATTACCATGGACACGGAAACACGGAATCAAACTGGGAGTCTTTATTTTTAATACATAATATTTCATTTTTTTTTTTATTAAGGAGAGAGTATATATATATATATATATATATATATATATATATATATATATATATATATATATATATATACATATATATATATATACATATATATATATATACAATCAAATAATAATTAGTAAACGATTAAGCCGAAGATATGGTTTCTTGTAAAATAGACATACAGACAGATGGGTCAATGATATCATGGTCATAGTTTAAATAATTTACAAACAGCGTTCAGACAAAGGAATAAATGGTACGACTTTGAACCTCCGCCAGTGGTTAAATAATCTTGTCTATTTAGGAAAATGATTAGATACTGATTGCAATTTAACAACCCAATCGCTGTCTTTATGCAAACAGATCTAGTATCCTTAATGACAAAATTAAACAAACTACAAGCTATTTACATCTATTTACGATCCTCGTTTAGCTTATATGATGTCTTTAAAATTTTTGTTTTATGGTTTATCAAACTTGTCACGTTCTTTGATATTTTTTTTACTGTCTCTCTCTCTCTACCCCTCTCTGCTTGGTACGACTGCAGTCACATTAACATCCCATTATACTTAATTACAGTCATTACTCTTGGCTGAGATTTCGTAATTTTCTTTTAACATGAATAAGAATTTGATATAATAGCAACAGAACATATAGACATAGATGTTAATGATATGATAGAATCACGTGACATACATTTTATCCAATGATAAGTCGCCAGACTATAGTGTGAGATATTCTCGTCCAATAGGAAGGTATCTTCATTGACAAACTTATGTCTGGAAATATGAAATAAAAACAGAAACTTTTGGAATATCTGTCTCACTCCTTGCCAAAGTTCCAGTGAAAACTTGCTTTCAACAGCTTTTGCTACAGTTCTACAAGAAACTCAACATCCAACTTGTAAGTTTTTACCATTTAACTTTTTAAATTCATTGTAATTGATTAATTCATTATTAAAATCAATTATAGTTGTATGATTATTACTATAATATTTATAAAAATGGTATACGAATAAATGGTGTTGATACTTTTTCTGCAATGTTATAGCCAACTTCCTTACACGCACTCTAAGCAAGTTGGCTAAATAGTTTACCCAATAATGGGTACGTATATGTATCCAACCCACTTTGGATAAAGTTGGGCACCAAGCGAGTAAAAATTACGACAGGTTAACCAACTTAATGGGCAAAGAGTGATAGTTTGATGAAAATTGTCTGCATTTTACATTTGGGGTGAGAGTGGGGTGGAGGTGGGGTGCGAGAGGGGGAGAGATTTATCCAAATTCGGTTCGATAAACATTCCAACGTAGTTTTGGGATTTTCCCAACTTTCTAGAGTGCCATTTATATACTACTTCTAACGTTAGAACAGTCTACTTTTGAAGCCATCTTATTAATAGAGTTTTATTACTGTGCTTATTGGTTGCCTAAATCTTTTTTTAACAGTGACTAACGCAAAAAATTGACCTGTAATTGTGGCGCGTATAGGTACTGAACAGAAGGGAACACAAATGCATGACTTTATTTTATTTTTAAAAATGCAGAAAAAGTCATGTCCGACTAAGTGAGGAAAGTAAGGAAAAACTTCATTGAAAGAAACATTCCATTATACCATATTCCATAATTTTATTATGATATTTCCTTAGTTCTATAGTGGTAAAAATTTGTGGTTACAAGCATTTACAATCGTGGTTTAATATTTATATTCAGTAAAATAATCGTTTGTCTATATTAAGACAGGTCAATATATTTTATGCCCTTTAATTGCTCTACCATTCAACCTGATAGTATATTCTCCTTCAATTGAAACCACGTGTCTGTTGTATCACACAAACAGAAAATGATGAAGAATTTACCTTAGAGTCGTTAAAGCCTGTGGTATATTTAAAATAGTTTAATAATAAGTAGCAATCAACCGGTATATCCTAAAACAGTTAAATAAAATGGTGTCTAATTCTTTATAAATATTGCAAAATATAACATAGTCTGACAAAAAAATGGTAAGCAAGGGCGTGTGCTTAAAACAGAAAAAAAAACACATTTTTCCGACAACTTTTTAGGGGGTGAAGGGAGGAGAGGGCAGAAACATAATTGGAGCGTCCATGTGCCACACCCCCTACCCCATCACACCCCACCCCGTTATCTACACCACTGGTTTAAATCATATCACCGTATTTGTTATAATTGTCTTCTATATCTTTGTGCATTTATTTTAAGTGATGGATAGACGTTGAGAGATTTAAGTAAATAATTCAACTCAGTCATGTATACGATAAATTTTGTATACAATTAATTTCTTAATCTCTTTATCATTAACTTTATATACGCACTAACTTATAAGTTTCAACAATAATGCAGGAAGCTTTGGTTTGTTAGGTTCGAATATTTTAATAATTAAAAGTTTGGGAACTCTCCCATCAGAAAAAAAGGAAGGATGAAGATCATGACATTTTTTTTTTTTTTTGGGCTTGACAAATGGTCTTCCTTTTCAAAAATCATCACAAATAATCCCCTCCCACTTCTACCCAACATTTAAACAAATAGATTACATTATAAGCACTCCAACTTGGTTTACTATTGAAATTTTCAGACTGAAAAATGGCCGCTGCATTTGAAGGAAAATGGGTTTTCGACCGCAGTGAAGGAATGGACGCGATTGTTGGTGCTCTTTCTTTGCCAGCAGATAAAGTACCAAAGAGTGGACAGACTACCCTCGAGTACAAAATCAGTGGCAACTCTTTCACTATTAATGGTACTCATCCAAAATCTGGAAAGGCTTTGTCTGTGAGTACTATTGAGTCCATATTTGGTTAAAGGCGATATATATATATCTATATATATATATATATATATATATATATATATATATATATATATATATATATATATGTATGTATATATATATATATATATATATATATATATGTATGTATATATATATATATATATATATATTATTATTATTATTATTAGAGAAAACCAGAGAAATAAGATATGACTCATAATTGACAAGGAGTAAGTTTTAGAAAATATATTGGAATTTTCGGTCCCCCTGGGACCTTCGTCAGCAATACTTGGCAGTCGAATGAAAAGTACAAAATGTAACACAATGAAAGTATGACGCTAGATAAGTGTAAGTTGCAATGATGGAATTAAAACCAAATAAACCATGACTATACAGGAAGCGGATTAAGGAGCAAAGAACGGATTACATATGCTTGTATAACTGATAGTTGTTAAGGGGTCCCAAGTCTTTGTTGAGGCCGGTGATATATATATATATATATATATATATATATATATATATATATATATACAGACGATTTTCATTTATATATATATATACATATATATATACGTTATACTCCTGCACAGTATGTACGGTAGGATAACCTATAAAAGTACACAGTCAAGGAGCAGCCTATATAAGGAAGATTTGTTGCAATGTGCCTACACTGTCGTAATTTTAAGAAAATGGCTAATTTTGAACCATGTATGGAACGACTGGTAAAAAGGTTGAGATATGTGAACAGAACATCGTTGTCCATATTACAACAAAAGTCCGAGTTTGAAAATGTATACATCGTATGATCTAAAACTAAGACCGTACGAATGTCTTTTTTCTCCCCCTTATTTTTCAGTCAACTTTCACCATCGGTGAGAAGTTCAAGGCAGACGAATTGAGTGCATATCTTGGCAAGGATGTCTTTGCGACCCCGTCTTGGACTGGTTCAAAACTCGTCGTGTCCGGAGAGGGTGGTCAGGGGTCACTCACCCGTGAGGTTGTAAATGGAGAACTGATTACAACCTTCACCTTCGGCGGAGCTAGCGGAAAGCGTATTTTCAAGAAGGCATAATAAGCGGGTGAATTAGCCATTCACTGATCATTGTAGTTGTAGATAAATCTATAGTTTTTCCCGTCTGATTGCTATAATAATCCTAATCGTTTTCTTTGGTTTCATGTATTCTAACTCATCCCCTTTAAGACCTTCATGTGTTCATATGCCTCTGTGACTGACTTACAACCGAACTGTTTCGACAGTGAATAAGTACAAGCTGTACACTGGCGAAGGGGGCATAGTAGGGGGTGGGGGGAGGGAGCTAAATGGTACCGGTTGATGTTAATAGCAACGATTGAAGACTTCTATACCTACACACCACGCCCTCCCAACCATGCGTTGCAAGTATTACCAAGAAATGGCTCATGGAGACTCTACCACTTGAGTCTCCTATACATGCCTTCTTCAACGCCAATCACCAACCACCCTCCCAACCCCATCACAACCCAGCTCCGCCCTTACTTTGAAAGAAAGAAAGAAAGATTCGTTCATAAATTTTATAAATTACTATAATAAATTACGTATGATGATGTAGGCTATTACAGAAAATGAAGTGAACATTCGTGCATTGCTATATAACAACGGAAATATTGCAGTACGTACTCGAACGGTTTTACGTAATATTGACTATACATCATGTCAATCCCCATGCACCCTCCATACCCCCAAAAGACATTTTCTTTATTGGATGTTACTGGAGAACAACCGGACATGTGTACTTGAATATCTAGTGATTTGTATTTAGCCGTATTGTTATGCTTTCTATGAGAAAATAACGAAACAAAAGTTTTGAACAAAAGTAGTTTTTTTCACCATGTTTTCTTTCACTTGTAGAGTATTATGACTTCACCCTGTCATCACACCCTATCCTTTCCTCGTCACACCCAAAACTGTGTTGAAAAATAAGTTTGGACAGCCTGAATAAGTTGTTGGCGTTTCCCTTAAATCATTCCAATTCCCATTCCCACTCACCAACCACCACCCACCAACCACCACCCATCACCCGATCCCCCCTCCCCAACCCTCCTCTCCTTATTCAGAGTCCTATATAACTGTACCAATTTTTCGGCCACATTGTTCCCTCTCTCGCATAATCATAATGCAGTCATATTGCATACCATAATACAACCTATCAATCATTTAACAATTTAGGAGGTGGATAATTATGTAAACTAGAATATTTTGACAGTCAGAGTGCTCATGGTCTGAACGGAGCTAACTGAAGTCTTTAATGTGTAGGCAAATTAATCCCCTCGTTGCAACCCTTTGTCAGGGGCTGATCCAGGATTTCAAATTTTGAATGGAGGGGTGTAGCCCTGGGATCGTTGAATCGGATTCCCATGCAGATAGGTCTACAGGTACCCCCCCCCCACCTCTACCCCCGAAAAAAGTATTAAAAAAGCATTCTTGTGAGGGATATTTCGGCTTCAAATCAGGCGTGCAATGAGATCCACACTCAATGTTGTAACACAAACCACTCCATTTTTTGTAAGGCAGCTGAAAGAGGGGTTACACATGGCAACGAACCCCCTTCATCCTACCCTCCCCGTCCCCTTTCTTCTCCCCCACCCTTTCCCCGTCTGAATCAGCGTCTGCTCTTTTATACTTTATACATAACTCAGAAAATGCGATTAATTCGTCGTTATCGGCTAATGCGGTTCTAACTGAAGTCGTTTACCTGGTTTTGTAGTTGACATTGTTTACAGTTCAGAGGTGAAATAGTATATACTTAAACAAATTGCTCTCAACAAACTGCATGGATACAATTTTGTTTTATTTAAAGGACTCAATCATACCTACAGAGTGAGATTGGCAACTATATTGTCAACAAAACGGCTGAAAGTTTAAACGCGTGTCCCTTCTGTGTGTTTTCCTCCTCTGGTTTAATGACTAGTTTACTACTTTAAGATTTGTTCAAACTCGTTTATGTGTTTGAAGATAAATAGACTTAAAAGTGATTACGTGTCAAGCCTTCAAATACTCAAATAAAACGGGTTCTAGATTGATAGTTTAATATAGCAATGATGAGATCATGATTTACTACCTATCAATCTCTTCAAGTGAATTTAAAAAACAGGTAATTTGAATCCTGCAGACCAATGAAGGTTTCAAAGATCATTGGAGTGGTCAGTCGGTTAAATATGGTAGTATTTCAATTGATGGTCACAAACTCCAATATGAAATTTAATACCCCTATCAGCCCCCTCCCCCCTCCCTCCCTCCGGTAAAAAGGTTTTGTTTAGATCTCTAGTAAAATTTGTTAATTCAACATCCCGTATATCTGGAAATAATGTGGTAAATCTTTGCACTGTGACAAGTGTAAGCAAGTTAGAGCCTGAACGTCAGCAAAAGACCCGTGGGTACATCTATGGCTTGCCAAATACCCAATAATTAGGTATTCGAGTATCAACATGTATCTCTTTCGAGATCCGGCTTTAGGAATCACAAATGATTTCGAGTTAGTTAGCACCATGTTCGATCTCTAGAATAGGGCAAATATGTCACCAAAACAGAACTAGTATTGTTAGATACAGGTGACTAACGCCTACAGTGGAATTACGACCCTTCCTTACCGGTTTCGAACCTCTGGACAATCAATCAGCGTCCATAGCCTAGTGGTTAGGGTGTCTACATATAAAGCCGGGGGCCTGGGTTCGAATCCCGGTGGAAGTTTTTTCACTGTTCTGGATTTTCCAGCTCATTACGTCAAATTCTATATATATATATATATATATATATATATATATATATATATATATATATATATATATATAATCCATGTTTATCGCTCGATTATCCAGGTTTTTCGAAAAATCTGGAATATCTATAATTATCTGGCATTTGGCTTGCCATAAACATCGCCGTATATCAAATGTTTTCTTCATCATCTCATTTCCTCTTCACACCTGTCAACACAACCTCTATCTTCGTACCAGTACGCCAACGACTCACATAGGCCTCCGTACCAGTACGCCAATGGCTTACATAGGACTCCGTACCAGTACGCCAATGACTCACATATGACTTCGCCTATAGTTCGCGCCTCGCGTGACTTTTGCCTTTATTTCAAGTTCGTTATATTTTATGGACTTGTATTATCTTCAACAACACCGCAAACAGAAATAAAGAGCCGCAGATTAAAAGCCAGAGAGTTTAGTTAAAGAGTCTCTCAGCTTTTGAAGTCAGTCAGTGTTTACTTTTTTTGGCACGAAAGATAAGAACTGGTCACGAGTGTGCGTAATTGTAAACTTTGTCCAATGAGAAGAAGGCTTTCTTAATATTGTCCAATCAAAAGCAGGCTTATGTTGGACAGAGGACTGGTGGTCATCCTTAAATAGTCAAGGATGTGTCAAGAATTAGCACTCCTTGACCAATCAACTTTCGATCAAGATCTCTTCACACCGGGTGAGTACGAATTCTTCAGTTGCATTTCTGCAAGTTCGATTTTACTTTGAAATATGACGAAAAGTTGAACAATTTCATGTTTCTTTTCGAATCTGGTTATCATGATACTAATTTAACAAAAATTGACTTGGCTATAAAACTTATCAAGACATGTACATTTTTAGTGCGAATTTCCTCACAAAACTATAACTTTGCTCTTGTTCCTGAAGCCAATGCTGTATTTTAAATATGGCTATTCGACATAGTGTTCATAATGTAGTTAAGTCATACATTGTGGATCGAAATCAAAGACGGCCAAGAAAAACTCTCGCAAGTTGACATAAAATTCTGTGCTTAGCTTATACTTTGAAGGAATAAATATACCGACGGTACACAATGTAACACTTATTTAAAAAAGGCCAAAAGAAAAATCCCAACATTTTAGTTTGAAAATCCCATCCCAATCCCTTCTCCCGAACAATTCGTTAAGAGAACTATTCCTAGTTTTCAGTGACCAAACGCTCACTTAGTCTAGAAAATGCATCACATGTGGTGGTTTGAGATGCGATTGTAGCATAAGTTGCTAAAAACAATGTACTTTCTCATTAATCTTCTTTGAAATGATTAAAAGAATTAAAATAGCCTTTCTGATATTTCTTTGTACAATCTTCAATATAATTTTTTATATATTTTTATAATTTTTTCGTGTTTTTGTTTTTGTTTCAAAGAATGTCCCTTAAAGTATTCCTGTACCCATTTCACTCGCCCACGCACCACATCTGATGTTGTACGCTAGTTTTGATCATGTATTTAATATATCGTTACTTTTCACTATGCAGTAAATTAATCTACCACCAACCATCACTATTCAACATGCCTGGTGCTGCACTGAATGGAAAATGGGTCTTCGACCACGGAGAGGGCATGGATGCTGTTGTAAAGGCTCTAAACGTCCCCGCTGATAAAATACCCCAGGACACTAACTCTACCGTCGATATTAAAGTTAATGGTGATAACATCACCATCACTACATCCTTTGGTGGCAAGACTGCAGAGGTAGGACAAACTTTCTTCTACCCAAAAGTAAAACGTCGATTCTTCCAAAATGCATGCATAATTAAATTTTTTTTTTTTTGGTCAACTTAAATCTTTTACTTTTTTGTTGGACGCACTGTCCGAATATCACCCTTTCTTTTGGATAAGACCATGCATTGTGGGATTCGGGAAAACTAATATAATGTACTGCTGTGGTAGGTTCAACGGTGGCAATCATTGCATAAACTCTCTCACTATGACAAACATACGAACTTCTCGGCTGCCGTACAAACTGTACTCTCAAAGAATGACTAAAGGCAAACTTTTAAAACTTAATATGTTATACTTTAAAAAAAAAGGAAACATCAAGTTTGAGGTTTAGTCACGTTTTCTATAGCTGTTCCGGGTTTTCAAGAACGCTTCTTTAAGATTATGATGACGGAAACTCCTCAGTGTGGGTGTAACTGTTAACGTGGATCCATATTTAAAACATTCTAATATTTCTACCGAAACTTGTTCTTTTTACATCAAATAAATAACAGAGCACCATTGTATGACATGCAAGTCCATTTGTCTTTGACAAATGCATATACTCTATTGTAAATTTTGCTATTTAAGTGTCGTGTTGTATACGAGGAACTGACCTAACAGTCTGTGTGTTAGACTTAGAAGTTCAGCCACTTTCTATGTTGTGCCTGACAGGTATCAAGGGTCATTTCTCAAACTTAAATATGGTATAGAAATACAACACGGCCTGATAGCAATTTTGTAGCAGTCAAAAAATTATCAACATTAATTTTGTGCCTTACAGTGATACTGTAAGCTTTCCACCAAATAAATAAGCCAATATGAAAATACGCGTAGTGGCATGGCTGCAACTCGATCTCGTAGTTGGCATGTTGCCGAATTTCGACGACCCATTGATCCAATAAAGAGAAACGTTTTTAATATCAGGCTTTATATGAAGGAGGGGAGAAGGAGTCGGGCTACAGTCACGGGACAAATGGGTCAAATATTGTGCCGGGGTAAATATGGGACAAATAATGACGTATTAAGGGGAAATGGAGAGTGCCAAAGTGGGCCCGATATTATGATTGTCCCCGGGGACCACCTGGCTTTCGACTGAGTGTTTACTTCGATAAGTAGAAGTACGTTACAGCCTGGTGGATTGTCACAACTGCTCTTTTCTTATACGACTTATCAGATTAAAATACTTCCGTAAACAGAAAAAAAGTTACAGGCGAACTGTATTTAGATTATTCAGGGAGCTGATAATAGCTAGATAATAATAGAGAATATAAATAATTTGGGCGGTAGTCAACTTTGCTTCAGTCGCTACTTGTTGTGTTTCGAGATACTGATACTTTAAAGTGCCTAATTTTGTAACAGTTCGGAAATCAACTTGAAGCAAACATGTGTGACGTCATAGATGTACATTGAAAAGGGAATATTAAGGAATTTTTTTTTGGCTTTTCGATCTTTGCTATATTGGTGGGACCTTGGGTTTGGCTTAGGGTTCGAATATACCAAAATGTATTGTGTGATATGAAATAACAATATTGACACATTCTTATGCATCCAATTTCAAGTACAAAGATGTAATCTTAAATAGATAACAACCGAAATATTGCCTTTCAATGCGTTATTGTGTGAATTCTTTGCGAAGAACAAAAACTGTATAGCTGTTGTTATCTTATAAAACGATAAGAAGTAAATAAATGCAATTTTTTTTACAAGTCAAACAAAATTCTACCTCCGAACTATTCTTTCAAACTTCTTAAACCTCAAATGTCCCTAAAAATGTCATTTTTTTTTTTATTTTAATTTTATTTTGTCCGTGTGTTGTAACTTCACAGAGTCAAATGGTCATTGGACAGGCCCGAGCCGCTACCGAACTTTCCCGACTCTCCGGAAAAGACGTCACCGGCACACCGTCATGGGATGGGGACAAGTTAGTCGTTCAAGGAGCAGGAGGAAAGGGCAAAATTATTCGTGAGGTCGTCGGAGGAAAACTCCAGGTGACCTTTCAGTTTGGTGACGTGTCAGGAAAGAGGATCTTCAACAAAGCTTGAGAACAAGACGGGATGGGATGTATCTTGTAAATAAACCTTAATTTGTTGGAACACTGTCAAATGTTTGGTCGCAACTATGAATAAATAATTTGAAAGTTTTGTTTTACAAAAAAAAAGGTTACTTCCAAATAAATTTCGTAGAAATCCAAGTTAAGTCAACTTTTGGGTGTTTCCTTTTGGATATTTAAGAGAAAACAATCTCTTAATCTCTTAAATCGCTTTCGAATTGAACAATAGTTTGAATAAACAACAATCAAAGTATAAATATCGCTTTTATCCTTTTTTCGTAATCTATGTTTGAGATGCTTTTCAATTTGTCAACAATTAAGGTAACAAAGGTTAACAAAAGGTAAGTAACGAAAACAAAGTTTTAAGTTCAGTAAATAGAGGGAGTTGTTTCTAATTGAGGATATGCTAAACTTCCCAAGGGATGGCATTTATGTGTATTCGTCTCATACGCTGTAGACTTTATCGGTTTGCATAAATAATGTGCAACGTGTGGAATTTGAAGAGGAAAAAACAGAAGTGGTGGCGCTATATTGATTCGTAATAACGTGGGAACGATTAATTTACTTCTATCGGAAATACCTATGAGGAGTCTGTGTGTAATCTACCTCACATCACACTCCGATTTCTCATCTGAAGACTTCCCAACGAACATTGAAACTAAGTTCATTAACCAGGGACAGCGCAGCTTGAGGAGTGGGGGTTGGGGTTGGGGGGGGGTACATACTCGACCTCTACCGTTTTGTAAAAAAAACTCAAAACTGCTCCTTCCCAATATTTTGAAGTATAATTTTTTTTCAAACGAACGCTACCCTTTCTCTATTCATATAATGAAAGAGTTTTTTTTAATTTTAAAGTGACTTTTTGTTGAAGAATCCAGAAAATTGCCTCTGTCATTAATGGCGGCAGTATACACTGTCAAACACTAAACAACAAAATACCACATAGAAACCAGCTTCCATATTAGTTATGACAATCTTTGCCAGCAATCCATCAAATGTTGGGCTCACTTTCACATTGAAATTGCAGCCGGAAAAATAGAAGAAAAGGAAACACTATTTGTAAAAACCCCTTTTTTTCAGAACGTAATAAACAATCTTTACAGCACTTATATATATAATCAAAATTTACCCAACTTTGTGAAATTTGATGGCTGTCATTGTTCATATGTCCACAGGTACGCAGCGGTACTTTTATAACGCAATGCATATGGATTGAGCCCAGCAAACATATTAAAGTGATTATCACTTTCACGAAACAGAAAACAAAAGAGATAAAGCTTACCCTGTCTTGCCTATCCTTGGAAAGAACTTGAAATACCGATGGGCTTGCCTAGTATTGGTTGCAAGTTGGAAATCATGTTGACCCGAGTCCGAGACAATTCACATTCTAAGACGATCCGATCCTGATTCCAATTCAGTTCATAAGAGGCAAAGTAGATTAGTCGATGTTTCAATCCCGTAGAGTAGAAGCTTAATCGTTCAGGTTGTGTGTACATGTAGGCTATATAACGTTACTATAACATTACAGCTCACCAAACCTTAAAAACTCGCTGCAAACAAAAGCCATCTTTTATGGCAAATACACCTTATGCTCAAGGCATATGGTAGATGTTATATAAAACTAAAAACCACCTCAAATAATCACATGACTTCTTCGGTCAAATTGTGTTCAACAATTAACATTACTTTTTCCTCGTTGTGTATGTGATTGTGTAATGAAGGCATTAGCCTATCCTGGTAGTCATATACGGATTTCTAACACTGATCCTGTTTCTGTATTAAGAGTACCGCGCCATTGAGAGCACAACATCAGATACTAGTGTTACGTATACCTTCTGCTTTAATATATGTAACTACACTCAATATATAGCTCTTAATGCTTCTATTATTAAATTAAATAAATTTATCCATTGCGACTTTTTAAAAAATGGCAAGCCTAACTTGCATTTAACAAACCCTACCCAAAGCGAATTTTCTCGGCATTAGTACCATTACGACCGCACTGAATACGTCCATAAAATTATAAATCGTTTTGATTGCATCACAGCAATCATAGGTAAAGAACATTGCATTCTTTAAAGGATGTTAAAACGTATCGTCCAACGCTACAATTCTTTTTCACAAAACGTCACACAAGATAGATCCTGGGCACGACAACCACGCAACTTGATCCACTCTGAACCCCAGTCCCCCCTTACGTCGAGACTGTAACTGCATTACCATGACAATGTGACGTCATGTCAGGTATCACTTGTCCCTTGGAAAAAAGGACAGATAGTCCATATAATCAGATTAAAGATTGGCGAGTAGATGCTCCATATAATCACGTGAGAGATTGGCGAGCGATCTACTCTGTACAGTTCACACATGATAACATATACAGTACCTTAGCCAGTTTTGTTTATCACTTCCAAAGAGGCAAAATAAACAAAGCAGGAATTATGCATGATTTTACATCGCGACGCGCACGCAGGATAAAGGAATGTTGCGTTCTTTGTTAATCAAACTACATGTACAATAGACTTACGTCACAGCATCGTCCATGATTGCCTAACACCGTGTAGCATACTGCAGGATTCCGTAAGAGATATTTACCTACAAAGGACTGCTTTAGCGTACGCTAGCACGGAAGATTTTGATATATTTGGCTAAATCCGTAACAACTCCATTTCAATACGAAATGGGGGAAGAGCTTCAATATCTTCCAAATTTCCTTGTAATTAATCCCTTCATCATTTCGAATTAGTTGTAATATTATGCGCAAATTTTTTTTTTTTCTCTTCTCAATATGAAACCAAAACGGTGAGCATTATGGCGATCCTTTGTTGATTTTCAAGCTACTTGTTTACTATAGATACCACAAAACAGTACCGTAATTTCAGTACCCACTCTTCGATGACGTCAGCTGTGTCAACATCTATGACGTCACCTGAACCGGAAATAATAACTTAGTATCCGACAGTGAATTTTTCCTTATATAAATCTATAGTTCTGTAGCTTGACTAGTAAAGTTTCACATTAAAAATAATGCAATTAACTTTTCAAACTGTTAAATTTTCGAATTTCCTTTTTTGTATGTGGTTAATAGAAATCTAACACACGGTATCTTACCGACGAAATCTTCTGAGAAACCAAAAGGAATAATTACTCTAGAAATCTAGAAATAAAATGTCTCAGGTTGATTAATGCGGGTTGGAGTTGAACCGACTACTCAACAAGTCTGCATTAAACATGAAAAGCTGATTCTCAGTTTTCATGAGCAAAAGGATGTTATTTGACACGGTTTTTCGATTGGGTAATAATGAGGTTACTGTGTTATTACACAAAATAAAGCAAAATAAAGATATCCAAATATAAAAAAGATGTATGTAAGGAGAGAGGTAAGGCAATGGGGGGGGGGGGGGGGGTTAAAGGGGTGTGGCTCTGGGGACTTTGTAGCCAACCCCCATGTAAGAGGGACGGCGGTATGGGGCCCTCCCCAGAAACAAGATAAACTAGGTTATAATTAGTTGTGCACGGAAGATTGTGCTAATACCTACTTTGTGTGTAAAAAAAAGGGGGGGGGGTGTAAAAAGGGGTGCATACCTCGCACCCAATGCATCAGCGCCTGTCTTGTCCACAAGGGATGGCTATATTCTCTTACATAACTGCCGTCCAAGCCTAAAAACACTGGGTCAAAGGATAAACAGTCACAAAAAAGTATTTGCTATCAAGAATTAGCTTATCCAATTCACTTTATAGCATTGTCCGTACATTACATCTGGTCACGAGTATATATAAGATACCCCGAATTTAATTTTATATTTCCACTGCAGGTTTCAGCTGTTAATCATAAGACGGTGAGGAATATACGTCAATGAGTAGCTTAGACATTTATAAAAACCACGCACACACCCAAATAAAGAAACACACAACATTGTTAATTTGCAATAGATCAATATATTTTAGCCGTTTTTTGTAAAGGAATGAATTTTGTTTTTCGATAAATCGTACACAATTTCTGAGCATCATAATACTGCATTCTTCATTCTCATAGGCCTGCCCCATATATATATATTAATATACATATATAATATACAATTAATCAACTTTAAAATTCAATTTGTCTCTTTATATGCTTTTAAAACTTCACTTTCAAACGAGTTAGATAATTTCTGATTTAGAACACACTTTTGCACTGCATAACCGCGAAGGCAACCAAAGGTTGTTGGGTGCTGTAATAGCATGGAAAATAAGGAAAACGTTGGTCTACGCAAATATATGCATGGCAAGCTAACAAATTGTAAACGAAAACAGCGTAGCGAAGCTGTGGCAATTTTTTACATATTGCTTTCCTATTTGAGTTGGAAAATTTGGTAATAAGCAAAAAGAAGTTAAAACACATTAAAAAGGCCAAATACTAACACTCGATCTATGACGTCATATCTTATAATCATGTCATCGTGAATTCAATTAATTTCAGTGACAAGCACAGGATGTCAAAAATAATGGATCTGGTGGTGGTTGGGTCGGGGATGTCCCCATAGGGACATTGTTAAGGCCATGGCCTTTTATGGACGGGCTGTAGGCGGATATAAAATGTTACGAATGACGGGTGTAGCTTTGGGTTCGTTTAAAACGATTCCCATGTCCGGGGAGGGGGGGGGGTCCGCCCAGAAGAAACTTTCAAAGTACAGATGGCAAATAGTGCATCCTGAGGCACATTTAGACAATAAATTAGGTCTAAACGCAAGTTTGTGCTAACAAATGCTTTGAATTTCCAAACAATCCCCCGACTTAACGGTTTGATTTCTTTTTTATCCCGATTAACGATGGTGGTGGGGAGCCATGACGCCAACTCAAACCCCCTACCCCACCCCCATTTGTGCACGCCTCTGGTTTATACCTTAATAGTGAATTACTTCAACTTTAAGTTGTAAAGACTGAAAATATTCCCTTTAGTAGTAGAACTAAATTAATATTTTCCAAAACCAGTTGGAGCTACTCACCAAGCAAGATGATTTAACCCATCTTTTTAAATAAAAATATTTTCACCTCATAAAAAGTAACATATATCGGTTAATGATAATTACCAAATAACCTTCATATCACACATGCGTGTAACTTTCAATGTCACTTCACTGAGCCTAAGAGAAAACAATACTCTTCTTAAACTCAAAAGTCACTCTTTGATAAATTGTCGCTCCTTTTAAGGAAGTCATTATCGTGGACACTCTCAAAGAGTAAATGTTCACTAGTTGGACCATACCAAAGAGTAAAACATGCTAATATAGTTAAAACAGACACAAACGCAGTTGTCATCTTTAGTTTATATGACAGAGGTCGTTTTAGTGAACAATTTCCCCAAATAGGTAAAGAAAATGCTAGCTCCGCGTAGATATCCACGTTTTAGAGTCTTTCCAGGCTGTGGGTTGTACATTACGTAATATGTGACGTCTTAGTGCCTCTAGCATCTGAAACCTATTAATCTCTCTTTGTCTTGCTTTGTCATACTGTGCATGTAATGTCCATGCAATGTCCATGTAATGTCCATGTGTAATGTCCATGTATAATGTCCATGTAATGTCCATGTAATGTCCATGTTACATGAGTACATGATTACATGTTATGTCCATATACAACGTAAACAGTGTTGATACTCAAGTATATATCACAGTAAAGGCCCGGTCACACTATACCGATATTTTATCGGAATACTATCCGATTTTCCCAGAGGAATCGAAACAGACAGTTTTTCGTTCGGGTCTTCTAGCCACAGTGATAAAGGACCTGATTTGCTATCTGTTGAGCCATTCCGATGTGGAATAGCCCTCAACTAACTTTTGATATTGACTCCGTTTCCTTTTATCGGTTAGCTATCCGATTTCTCTTCCGATTTTTATCGCTTTTCGATGTGACGTCACTTCAGAATGTAGTCAGTTCTAGAACCCCTCAGATTTGAAGTAGGTATTCGAATATTCTACTGCATTCATTACATTCACTACCACAAACCTCACTCTTCGGCCTTAAATCGGAAAAATCGGACCGTATTTCGATAAAATATCGCTGTAGTGTGACCGGGCCTTAAGGGTCTCAAATATGTTAGATTCAACATTTGTAAAACTCATCTGCATTTACAAGAAAATGAACATAGTAGTACACAAAGCCAAAACATAAAATGATCTCAAAGCAAATGCGGCTTGATGGTGTCATATTTAGACTTGATATCAAATATTTAAACGCCCACGTGTTTGAAGAAATAGGAATCCTGTATATTATCTCCAAAATTTTTTCTTAGCTATTCAGGAAAGTTTTTTATGATAATGATCTTCTTCAGTACAGATATGATCAAAATATGATGGTTGCAGGCTCTGTGTCCACTTCAAAAAGTATATTTGGATTCATAACCATAAATTCGGAATGACTGATATGTGCTTTTGTCTCTTCAAATTTTTTATGAAGATGAACGAGATAAATTAAGGAAAAATTAACGAGAAAATATGAGAAATTAAATTAATGAATCATAAGTTGTTTGTTTTTTTGCTACGGATTATAAAATTTATGGAAAGCAACCTGACGTAATAAAGCACAAAACAGATAAACGTAATCCCGATAAAATTATTTTCACGAAACGAAACGATTAACATTATACAAACATTTTCTAAAATAAATAAATCAATCAATTAATTAATTAATTAAATTTTTGCTTTTTCTTGTTACTTTGGTTTGCAGCTTTACGACTTTTCTTGGAATGTCATCCTATTAAAATTTCTACAAGATATAAATATTAACTCTACCAGAAGTTATTGCACTTAAAACTCTATACTATAGCTAACAGTACATAAATGCCTGCAAAATGTATATTTAATTTTACTTTCATTACTATTCATTAAGCCTATACACATATACAAATTTATTAACTTTCAATCCAAAGTAAGTTTCAGGTAGATTATCCTTAGGAGGGTTTCAGTGGTGGTACATAATACTCTCTGCCCTCCCCCTTACCCCCCTCCCCTCCTCCGCCCAACCCGCACACGGATGTGTAAGTATCCATAAAAATGTCTTGTATCGGAGGTATAGTTCATTTACCTTTGATGATGGGTAAAGACAATTCCTTTGACTGCACTGTAACAATGTATAATACAATGTCCTGCTAAGACACCCCTACCAATCCCACCACCTCAACCCCTCCCCCTCCCCCTTAAACCAACAACGAAATAAGAATTCAACTGCAAAGATTTGAAAATGGAAAATGTAAATTGTAATATTTCCTTTTAATGTCATAGTTTAGTTTAAGAAGTTAAGAATTCGGCATCAACACAGACTGGCTGCTAGCCGAATTGGTAATGCTGTAATACTGCTTTGTTTAAAAGAAAGGAGAAAGGGGGGGGGGGGTAAAGAGGGAGAGAGAGAATGGATGGTTTGTAACTGTCTCAATAGTGACGTCATCTTTCGTCCTTTATACGTACTTGTGGCGGCCGAATATCTTTTGGCACTAGATTCGCTAACAGAAATTGTGTCAGGATTTTGGCTATACTATGGACTATTTGGATAGCAAAATGTCCGATAGATAGATGGTATATAGAGTATGTACTTTGTGACGTCATTCTTTGTGCATCATGACGTAATGAAGTGGTGCTTCCGCATTAAAAACGAATTCAAAGCTGTCGTCTGAGTTGAAAAGAACAGAAAAGCGAAGAAATGTTATGTACATTGCTTATGTTACATTATTAGGGATACAATGTTAAGACCGAACTACATCATGTGCAATTTATTCCGTTGAAAACTTTGATGACAAAATTTGATGAAATTTTGAATAAACAAAACAAAATTCCAGTCAGTTAGTTGTAACGTTATACGGATGTATCTTATAGTTTGTTTATTAAAAGAAACCGTTATGCATTCGCTCACCACTAAACTCAAATCCAAATTTAGTTAGTTCGATAGTCTCATGAACACAGTGAAGTCGCCATTTTGTTTAGGCCGTAAGCGAACCAAAGAATTTCATGACGTTTATCATACAGACCTTTATAACCTATATTTTTGCACAAATTATATAAACAGTTTCTTTTATAAGTGTAGGAACTTCTTGCTCAAGTTGCATAGATACGGCCTTTTGTTTCAAACAATTATTAGAAAGCCCCCACCCCCCCCCCACCTCTACAAACAAGTAGTATTTTATAACATTGCTAAATGATGATTCAATTTGTTGCAGCATGTCAAAGTTCTTAACTTCCATAAAAGTAGAAAACTTTTGGTCGGGAAATGCCAAAGTTTTAATAGAATCAAATCCTATATCAAGGACCAAGTTTTACACAACAAAGAACTTACGTTTGTCAATTATCAATTTAATTAATCCGGCAGTTGGGTGAACTTTGGATTTTTTAAAATTAATTTTGATATCAGAAAGTCAAATAAAATTCATGATTTCAACAGAAAAAGGAAACCGATTCTGTGCAAATGCAACTATGAGAATTAAGTTTTGCTCCAAAATTGCAATGCCATGTTTGAATTGAAAAAAAATTTCATTCATTACTATGAAGAGATTCTTATAACGCAAGATAACGATTCTATAAATTATGCCAAACTTAAAAAAATAATAATAAGGATAAACTGTACCATCGAATGAAGTGACCTATACTTGATTGTCACGTTAGTCTGTATAGAATTATGTTCTTTTGCGACATGAACAATTCTTTTTCTTATTCAAATTCCAGTTTTGTTATATCATCTAAAATGTAGTCAGAAACATGCTTTAAGAAAATGTAAAAGAGTCACTCCTACTCAAACTTAATATATTATGGATCTTGCATTCCTGCTTAAAGAACCATTTCAATCTCGACTAAATTTACTACAATACTAAAACTCTACTTATCGCTGCAACCCTCTAATTATTTTTAATAATAAAAAATGAAACAAGATTTTTTGTGTATATTCTCCTTTTGTGATTCATTGAATTTGGAAGTTATGTCTTAATTTGTGGCCTTAATGAATTTTCCAAGTACAAGATAAAAATGCGTTAATTGAATTTTACTGGGTGCTTGCGATACGATCCACAAATGCGTCTGTACAACAACGTTTAATAATCCCGGCAATAATTCTAATCCTCATTGAAGGTGCTTCGTAGTACTTTTAAACCCCTTCTGATTACATATTTTACAAAAATTGTGATACCCATTTCTTGTCATTTTTGTGCGTGTTTATATGATGTTTCCAAAACTCCAGGACAAAGTCCTTGTTGTTACTTTTGTTGATTCTCATGTCTTTCTCTTTTGTTGTTGTTTACATTTGGTAAAGTTAATAAAAAGTTCCCTTTTCTGAATAAGGAGGTAACATCTTCCTCAAATCAGTAATTAAAAATGTATAAAACGTATTCTTTTGTAGCATATAGTTTTATCGTTTGCAACATTCCCTTACACAGTTTTAAACTATATGTCAGCTAACTTTCAATGTAAACCTATGATTGTATCACCAAACTGAACTGCAATTCCCAACACGCCATCTTTGTTTCAGTTTGAAGTTAGCTTGACATATCAACCACTTACAAATATCATCGAACTATACAGACAACCATGATTGACATTCCTTCTATACAGTCCCTTTCTATTCAATGTAACGCATTTTCCAAGTTTTTTCCCAATTTATATATATTGTTTTGTTGTCTTGTCAAAATTAAAGTGACAGTTAGAATTATTATCGATGTTTTTTTTCTTTCTATTTGGCAAAATGTCGTCATAATGACGTCGGAGAATTAGCCTTCTTTGTAGATTTGGAAGTTGTTATTAGAACTATTACACAAATTGAACATATCCATCAAACTTTGCTTCAAGTGTGTCCGGAAGACGAAAGAATCAGTATCGGGATGACTCTTAAACGATGTTATGGCGAATAAGATGTAATCTTCGTGAGGGTTGTAAGCGGTGCCGTAACCGTCGGCAACGACCGGGCCGTAGCACATGAAAGTATCTAGCTTTGTTAGAACCTGTTGATGTAACAATAGGAGACAGAAAACAAAAGAACAATAAAATCAAAACAAAGGAATTCAACAATAGGGTATTGTATCGTTATCATGCTTTACTATACGTCACTGCAATAATTTTGAAATGTCGAAAGCAGACCTGAAGAGGTCAGGGGGCGGCGGTGATGGAGCTATAGCCCCGGGAGGTTGGCCGGGGTGCATGAAGGTGTATTTCACATTTTTAGAAAATGGTTAAAAAACGTCCTAAATGTGGCGCTATGACATAATTGTCCCTGGAGATCGTCCTTGCTCTCGATGCCTCTGCTCGAAAACTCATCCACCAGGTATTCTCACTCGCCAGTAATATAGGACCGTTACTACTGGTACACTATGGTATAGTGATGATATGACTATATCTGTATGACTATATCTATATATGGTGTATATGTATAGTACAATCAGGGAGTTCCATAACAACTCCCTGGTACAATTCAACGTATAATGACCATATATAACCACTACCAATGCTACCTGCGATAATAAGCAGTGACGTCAGAAGCCATAGAGGCCATAGAGACAATTATGTCAAGCAGTTCATGTTCATAAAAATGGGAAATGTATTATTCTCCATTCCATGTTAACGCTCACAAGAGGTTACACCGTGCCTCGGGACTGTAGCTCCCTCCGACCGCCCCCTTCTTCTACAGTTTCACACGTAATTAACAATGGACATCTTGTTATGAGAGCCTATTTTATTATAAAAATAATCGCCTGAAAATAATTGAAAATATAAAACTGCCCCGGTGTTTGTTTTGCAAAGGAACCAAATACAATTAAATGAAAGTGGATATGGGTTTAGGAATGATATCACGTATAAAACGTAATGTGCTTGAATTCTTCCTAAATTTGTATTCATATATATATATATATATACATTTTTATCATTATTATAATTATAATGATTATTTTTCATTTCCGTCTATTAAGAATGGAATTTGCAAATGTTGCTGCTACAACCGGGGAATGTTTAACATTAATGCGACATTGATTTAAAATAAACATTGCTCACTCTTATACAGTTTACAAAGATGGACGAGAAAACCCATGGGAATGTGTACAGACCCCCCCCCCTCAAAAACAAAGATAATAATACATATATAGATGAAACGATGTTTGGCTTTGCGTCACCCGTAGCTGTGTCGCACACTAAACTGATAAACATAAATAGCGCCACACTAGGGAAAGACATATTTTTGTATGACAAAAGACAGTTGGGGAAGTTGAATTTACTTTTTTAAAGTGTCCATGATGTTTCTTTTGTGGAAGAGTGACTTCATGCAATAAGAGCACTATATCGGAGGATATATTTCGTTTTTGATGGAGTCATAAAACACCGAAGAGGTTTGTGCATAATTTACCCAAAAAATTGGACAACATCCCACCCCCATCATCACTCCAAGGAAAAAAAGCGAACGAGTAAAATCACGATATTTTAACGAAGTTTATTGCCAAAGAGTGAAATATTATCTGCATGTTACTTGTTGCTGGAGAAATTTCAAGGATCCATACGTACTCATTGTTGAGTAAAATATTTGCCCAACTTTTTTAGTATATATAGCGTTGTAGCATTTCACTCCTATGGATAGCTATATTCTACGTGGCGATTGCTCATTCTGGGCACTTTCAAAGAGTGCATTGCCTCTCCTTGCATTTAAATGTGCGGGCTTGATATGTAATTTCAAGCCCTATTAAATGTATGGTTCTTATTTAACAACAGCCATATATGATACCATATCAGATGCGCTTTTTACGTAACCTAGCAATGCTAAAAGTCAAACTGCAATGAAATAAAACCAAAACCAACCAACGCTGAACCCTAAACCAAAGCGAAAAATACCTCGCTCTCACTTATATCTTTGAATAACACTAAATAATAATAATAATAATAATAATAATAATAATATTTGAATTTTATATAGCGCTTTTCACCAGCGATAGGTCTCAAAGCGCTTTACAGACGTTATATTACCCCTGGTCAATGATAACCTGTCCCAGAGACAATCCCTCCAGTCGGCAGCAGTTATATACTGCGCCCAATGACAAGTTACCTCACAGGTACCCATTTAACCCCTGGGGGGAGAGAGGCAAGTGAGATAAGCATCTTGCCCAAGGACACAACGTAATGAACTAGGCAGGAATCGAACCAACAATCCTTGGATTACGAGTCCGACGCCTTAGCCAATTGGCCACCACGCTCTCAAAGCGATACATGCGGAGAACCCGATCGTATTGTGTCATAAAGGCTATTGACCCCCTCCCCCTCCCCCACTGAAAAACAACGCCAGCCCCTGATAGGCGACGAAATCCTCCTCACTGACAACCTCAATATCAGAAGCATGCATGCACACTTTAGGACCTCTGCATAGTACTCACCTGACTCGTTGACAGACGGAATTGGTTGCTTTCTATGAAGGATAAATCCGTGAAGATCTCTGGAGTAGGATCACCATGTTCACTATTGACCTCTCTCAGTCCAAGAAAATGACAGTCAAATCCATGGCCAAGAATTGTCTAATTGGATTTATTAAAGAAAGAGACAAATACAATAAAATTTAATATGATGTCTGCTCTAGTAATATGTACCCGATATGTGTGAAAGGAAACACAACGCTACCATCATTATTATTGGCTAATGTGATGCATAATAATTGTCATGCAAAACTTCCCCACACAGCTAAGAAAACAAATTAATCCTTTTGGGGCATATCACATATTTTATCATCGAGCCCACATTTGTTTTATGCTTTAATTTTTAATTTTTTTTTTTTTGCATTACAACTTTTAATTTTCTGTATTAGATATGTGATATTTATAAATGCTGAATGTAACATATCGAGCCAGGTAACTTGACCTATTGGTGACGTCAGATTCAGCATCAACATTATTAACATTTTACCTTGAAAATATGGAAAGAGAAACAGAGAAATTAAAATATCTTATATCCTAGTGGCACGGATTCAGAAACTGACAACTCCCAGACATGACTTTTTCAACTATAGGATATCTTCCAAACGGTGTAAAGCCAAATTAACCGAGGAAACGCCTGGGTTTGTGCCTAATTTAAATCAAGTTTGTAAAGAACACCTGTATAGTTTAACATAATGTTTTTATTATTGTTAAAAATTGATATTTATAAAAATGATTAGAAGGAAAAAAAAGTTAAATTACCTGAATACAATTGTCCGTCTGAAATTCTATTGTCTCATGCAAAAGTTGCATTTTCTTTTCTATCTGAAAATTTGAAAGAAAATTCCATAATTTCAACTTTTTTGAATTGTTGTCCCGTTTCCTTTAAATTTGCTGTATAAATCTTCATGTTCAATTATAGTAGGCGTCTAAGTAAAACGAAGGTCTTAACATCAAGTGTGTTAACTTATCTTATTAACTATTTAAGCAGATTTGCATTTAGAGATGATTTGATACTGATGACGTCATTCTCCTGCATTATATTTTACCAACTATAGAAGTATATATATATATATATATATTTATTTATATACATTCACTATTCAATATTTCGAGCCGTGATGAATTGCGATTTAAGTGAGTTTTGATATCAGAAGCAATCTACATCAATCGTTATTTGAATTATTAATCGACTCTTTGCTTACTGGAACTTCCTCCTCGGATACCATAGCTTTGGCAAAAGCCAAAGCCTCACACGAAGCCGATCGTATATTATCCACCCGACCAAGCTGAAATCGTCTCGTACTTGCACTTTCGTAAGTATGAGTTATTTTTCCGTACATTCTGAAAGGAAAGAAATAACCAAAAGTATGAAGTATATTTGAATTTAATAAATATTAAAGGAAATAGAAAATCTTCAAATGATAACGTGTGGTTGAGAATGGTACTTTCAAGCGCGTTTGAACTCATTTGAATTGACTGTTCTTTAACTTGGAGGGGGGGGGGGGGGGGGAGCAGGGTGTAAGAAATAAGTGGAAAAAGAAGTCATACTAACACTCGCATCTTTTTTTTTCTCTTTTACCTAAACGTTTATAAAACATGAATACTAAAATTCTGCCTAAAAATGATAGCATAATTTCACAGAATGAGAATTCACTCTTTGAAATTTGTTCATGGTGAATAGAAGTGCATTTTGTATATTTCATAAATACAAAAACCCATTGAAACAGGAAAACACATGTGGCTCGATGATGCAATATTTAGACTTGATCAAGTCCTCGTGTATGAAGGAGAATTAGTCAGTGGTATCTCCTAAATGGAATAACACTTTTCTTAGCCTTTTGGATTTGTTGTTCTATTGTTATCCTATTTATAAATTTCTCTGTAAATTTATACTGGAATAAAGAAATGAAAAAAGGTGTGTAATCTCTATCACATACAGCTATGATGATGGTTGGTTTGTATCTCCTTAAAATTAATTCGGTACCCGGTTATTGATGGACAGTTAAAGACACCGTAAGAATACTGTCATAAAGCTCATTAAAACAGACAATTAACGCGTACATATTTCATTAACCCTTTGAATGACTCAAGAGTTTTAAATAAATTGTATAAATAATTCCATTATGGACTTAAGACTATTCTGGATACCATATTTAAACAATAAAGCCTATACTTTTAATTACTTGCTCTGACCATTAACTGGACGTTGATAATACATATTGTCGAGCTCACAGGGCAAGTCAATGAATCAATGAATCAATATGTCACGTATGGTCGCTAATATAGTATATACTATAACTAACACACTTAGCCTATCGCTTTGTTTCCATTCCACTGCGGAACGTCAATCAGTATTTCTTAACATAACAAAAGTGTTACTTATCTACAATTGATTGCCTAATGTTTATTAATTTGTAAGCTGCGTTAAAATATATAGAACTGGGTTAGTTAGCTTACAAGACACCCATGGTTCACGAAGTAGGTCTGACAAGCTCACCTCAGTGTATTATCGTTTATTAGTTTTTCTTTTTGGAGAATAGGCTAATTTCTTCTGCATTATAGTTAGTGTCATCGTGATTAATGAGAGGTGTTTTAAAACAATTCTGAGGCGTTAAAGCGAGTCTGATCTTAAACCAAAGAGACGCATTTTGCTTTCTTAATTTGAGCAATGATACTATATGTGCAGTTATTAAGGTATAGAAAAATTATAACTACTGAATTTGAATTGAAATTTGAACTGTTTTTGGTATCTTTATCGCGCTGTCTAATCTTCTCTTAGTGTATTAAATGGAACATGGATAATCAGGCGCGTAGCCAGGAATTTGCAAAGGGAGGGGCGAAAATGTAGGCAAATTATCAGAGCCGTAGATACGGCATTGTAAACTATCTAAGCGTAGCGCCACCATAAGTTGGCGCGAAACGTACAAGAAAATTTTGGCTGAAAATGCCTCCCAGATCGCTGGAAATGGCACGTCCCAGGCCTTGTAAGTTGCATCTTAGCATTTTCTCTTTTGAAATTACTAGCGATATCATAAAAACATTAAAAACAAATAAAAAAAATATGCTCGGGGGGGGGGGGAGGTTGCCCCCTCCGCCCCCCCCCCCCTTGGCTACGCGCCTGGGATAATTAGACGGTGCTTGCAAATTCTTTGGTCAAACGTAATAATTTTTGGGCTCAATAATAAAAGAAAGTGGAGGAATAAAGCAAAACCACTACGTCGCAAATAAATGAAACAAGAAGCGCTTGCAAAGATGACCTTCGAAAGTGTGTTAGTGTGTTCGCAGTGCTAAATCGCTCCCAATATCAATCACTACCCCGTCCCATATCCTCTGCCAAATAAAGTCAGAAAAATGTTTCCTGTGTTTGTAGAAAATATGTTCTGCCTACCTCCAACCCCCCCCCCCCCCAGGAAGAATTGCACCGCCTTGCAATCTAAAAAAGTATAGCTACGCGCCTGGTATTAGTGACATGTGTTACTAGATAGATGGGAAAATGCATGATTTGAGAGCATACACTTTAAGCGAAGAACGAAGTATATAAAATATAACATCAGGAATAAAAAACTGAATTTCTTTAAGGCTTTGAATAGACATCGTATCATACAATGTGATTTCATATTATTCGGTCTTATAGGGGAAGATAATGTTTACTTTCTTGTCTTCATCCGAATTTTTAATATAAGCTGTTTTTTATAGTAAGGGCGAAAGGAAAAAGACACATTTTTGTTTTTGTAAAAATATCTTTTATGGACTATAGTTTGGCACATGAAAGTATGAAGTAACCACGACGGTATAGTTATGTCTACATTGTCAAAGTTTGTCTATTTCTTGTTTGGTTGTGTCGCTGTTCAACTAGAGGGTTAAACCGACACGGGACTGTGTTTAGATTTTCAAGATATCTTGAATATACGATTCTAGACAGATCTCTTACATGTTGTCGTGCATGTATTTTGTTACCAAAGGGTTTATAGGAATCGAAACGTCCTTGGATATTTATTACAGTTCAACTATACACAAGAGAGAAAAGAGCGGACACCTTTAAGAGAAATACATATTCAAGCAGCGGAATGTAGGTCTTCAGTGTTACTGTATTACTGGAAAGTTCGGCAGGCGGTGAGGCCGATTGCCGGCTTCGTGGCCAGCTTTGGCGGGGGGGGAGGAGGCGTGCTCCCATGCCTGCTTATGTGCCCAACCCCTCCCCAATTTGGGCCGAATACCGGCCTCCTGGCCAGCGTTGGGGGGGGGGGCGTGCTTCCATGCCTGCTAATGTGCCCCACCCCTCCCCAATTTGTGTCAGCACCACCGAAAGAAAACTTTTCAAGTTACCAAACACGTCTATTGTGCTCTTCCTTCAATTGTTTGAGACAATGTCGAAATATGGTATACCAACTAACCATGACAAATTATTTTAAATTTCGTTTTTAAGATGTTCTAAACAATAACAGCCACCACCCCAAAACAACAACAACAACAAGAGTAAGAGAATAATTAAAACAATTGATGACTATAACTTACCGATAGTAAGTCAGCTGCAATGCGATTTGGATAAAGGCGTCTGGACTCATATTTTGGGATTTGGGGAAGTTTTTACCAAAGACGGTGAAACGTATTAATTTTAAATCCAGATCGTTGACGGATCTATGGTCAAGAAGAGTGAAAAGAAAACAAAGCAAAGGTGAATGCCGCGGTATTGTCACAGACTACCCACAATACATCAAATTTATATATATGCCTTATCTGTTACGTGCGTACCAATAGGCCTATACTCTTAAACGGAATTGAACAGAATATGTACTTTTACTTTTTATGTACTTTTAGTATGTACTTTTAGCAAAGCTTCTATATAGATACACATTAACGCATTGCTTAACGTTACAAATTTATACAACCTTTAAGCCATCGGAGACACAAACATAAAAGTAAATCACGGAGACGTTTAATCGAAAATTAAATTGACATAATATTTTGAATTCTACTAATTCAAATTTAAAGACTCGTATTTCTGATGAATAATTGTCATAAAAAATAATACAATACCAAAAAAAAAAAAAAAAATCTATGAAAATTTTATGAAAAATTATGAAAATAATCTCGAAATTTCACGAAAATTCTGAAAAAAATTTGAACTTACTCATCTAGCGTTAGTGTTGCCCTCTGGATGTCGTCTATTGTATATGACGTCAGCTTCCATCTCAATCGTCTTGGGTAAGGCAACTCGCATATCGATTGTGCTCTCGTCAATTTCCTCTTGTGTGTTTCTGAATCTCTGTGAAGCGAAGGAAAACAAAGCAGGGTTATCAAATGGTCCCGCTGTACCCTCCACCCCACCACCCACCCATCTCCGCCCCCACCCTCACTAGAGAGGGATGTCCGTTTCGGAATACCACTCAGAAAATTTGGTGGGTTTAAATTATTCAAAATGAGTCGTTAGAAGTACAAGATCTTATATTCTGTCCTTCTAAATGACATAGTTTGAGTATAATTTACCAAAATTCTACTGTTAGATCTGCTCTTAATAACATAACTTAGTACGGTATACTTAAAAAAAAACACTTTTGTAAATATAGTTTACAGTCTGGTACGTAATAATATATTTTGCAACTGTTTGGAACGATTTTGTCCTCCACAATATTTCAACAACACCATTTCAATTGTTGTGACCTTTTCGACGGTGGATTTGGCAACGATATTTATTAGCAATATATCGACCCCCACCCCTGTCCCCATCAGGATCTTGGGATCCTAGCCCAGAAAAAAATCAATTCAAGTTTAGACGTAATATGGCACAATCTGTGGCATATTAAGACAACAAAGTAGATTTATAAGTTAGGTCTACACGCAATGTTGAATGTTGCGCTATTAGCTACATTTATTTTCTTTCGTTGGGTTGGAAATGGAGTTTCACCCCCCCCCCCCCCCCAACAACACACACCCTGGTGGGTCCGCAAATGCCCATATCCCAAAAATCATTAAACACATTTCCATCAATTTCCTGTACTTATGTAAATTAAACCATCTGAGTATATTTACCTCAACTTTAGTTTATAGGGTTCAAGGTAAACCTATACATAGCCTATATACGACAAACTGTCTCAAGAGACTTTTTAACCTCGATAAACCTAAATCAATTCTTGGGGGCATATTAAAGGGTTTTCATGCACATCCAATGTACTAAAATTCTTGATTAAATTTCCAATTTCGAAGAGTCGACAGGGGAACCTATGCCTTTTACAGAAAACGTTTTCTGTACTTGTATGTTTTTCTGACACTTTTTAAGAAAAGTCACCCAAGAAAGAACCTGGGCACGAAAAACCAAACAACCGAACGACTGATCAGCTCTCAACCCCAGTCCCTTGCATCGAGACTGTGACTATGTGATCATCGTCGGGTGTGTATCACGGTTCCCCTAGAAGAGGAACATTAATGCTACGCATGATCTTATCCAAAAAGGCCGAGACTGTGTACAGTGCAAAGCAACCATGTGCTTGAATTAGTTTCATTGAGAGTAACAACAAATTTGCCT
Source organism: Apostichopus japonicus (assembly GCF_037975245.1). Classification (NCBI taxonomy): domain Eukaryota; kingdom Metazoa; phylum Echinodermata; class Holothuroidea; order Aspidochirotida; family Stichopodidae; genus Apostichopus; species Apostichopus japonicus. Next base: position 14,673,645 of record NC_092566.1, read on the forward strand.
ATAATATTTAAGTTTTTACCTTTTTGCTCCCACTAGCTATATATACAAACACAACACATATCACAGACTGGGCTAAAATAGCAGTTGTTACTTTCTTCTCAAATGATCCTTTACGATGTAAATTCTTTTACAGTTGTCGGAAAGATTTGCTATTTGTGACGCACTGCATGATGTTTAACAAAGCTACACTGAAAACTTAAATTGGTTCACCGACTAACAAAACGTTAGTCCATCTGGTGCCTCTCCCGACTAACATAGCCTTAGTCAGTTGCTATACCGACTAATTTATTCCTTAGTCAGTTGGATTTCTTAGTCGGTCAGCTTAGTCCGTCAGCTTAGTCGATCAACAATTTTTTAGTCGGTAAATGTTTATTAGTCAGTTACATTAGTTGGTGACATTAGTCGGTCTTTACCGACTAATTTATATGAGCCACCGACTAGTTTATAGCAGGTTTTACATTAGTCAGGATGGTGCCTCTCCCGACTAACCTTTCTTAGTCGATATCAACTGACTAGTTGCACTGACTAGATTCACTGAAAGAATTAAACCCGACTAGTTTCACTGACTAGTATCACTGAAAGAAAAGAGAGCAGAAGAAACACAAATAATGTGTACGTTGGCAGTATTTATTTCTGATAAAACTTCTGATGTCTACAAAAGGCTGACTTTCAACAGATAGAGAAGAAATCACTGTAAATAAAATCTGAAAATCTGATTTTTTTTCCAACAAAGTTAAGACAAGTTAATGGATCAAACATGAATCGCAAAAGTATAGCACTGCACAATAATGCAAAGTTGAGTCTTGGGCAAGGGTTCCTCATGACTTTCGTTTTAAAGTGGTACCCCAAATCGACACCAGTTAAGTCTTCACGAACAAAGAGTGTTTCTCTTAACTACAAATGGCCTCCCACTTGTCTTCAGGAAGCCAAAATCTGCACCATTATTGACCTGTGAACAGAAAATATGATATACGTGTAAGCACAGATACAGATATAGCACATGATAACTCACATTATCATAGACATACATTTACATTAAAATTTTATAACATATTGGGAGGTATACATTTAAATCTAGGTCCCTCAAATTATAAGCCAGGAATAGCAGCTTTACCAAATTATTATTAGCTTTGCACAGCATAACACCAAGTTATTTCTCAAAGCTTAATAATTATGTTAATCATGTTAATAATGATCCCAATAGACCGGGATCCCAGAGGGTTTGGTTAGCTGGGAAGGTAACCAATTGCCTTGTACATCACAATGTTCACAGTGCATTCCTGTATATGAAACCAGACGACTGGCAAACCGACTGTGGTGGGTGTGGCTGGGAGAGCAATTTTAAAGTCACCTGATAGCTAACCTAGAGCAGCTTTCATGGTAACACATCAAAGTAAGTACAATATGTCAGGTATGGCCCCAAGAGCAACAAATGGCCATTGCCAGTAATTATTGGTGGTGGGGTACCCCTGCCAGTGATCTATAATTGAGCCCTCAAGGCTGACCTAGGTCAGCTCATGAGGTAACCACTTGAAACCTGCTGGAAAATGTTGGTTAGGGCTTCAGATACAACTGATGGGCATTGCCAGTAATTTTTATTGGTGGGGTACCCCTGCCAGTAGACCCCCAAAATGCCCATCCCCCATTGACCTAGATGAGCTCATGATGTAACCAGTTGAAAACTACTGGAAAATGGTATCACTTCATATGTAAGGGATGGGAATTTCCAGTAATTTATATTGGGGGGGGGGTACCCCTGCCAGTAGACCCCCAAAATGTCCATTCCCTCATTGACTTAGGTCAGCTCATGAGATAACCAGTTGAAAAATTACTGGAAAATGATAGGTATCACTTCATATGTAAGGGATGGGCATTTCCAGTCATTTACATTGGTGGGGTAACCCTGTCAGTAGACCCCCAAAATGCCCATCCCCCATTGACCTAGATTAGCTCATGAGGTAACCAGTTGAAAACTACTGTAAAATGATTGGCAGGACTCTATATATATGTAAGGGATGGGCATTTCCAGTAATTTATATTAGTGGGGTACCCCTGCCAGTAGACCCCCAAAAAGCCCCCCCCCCCCTCATTGATCTAGGTCAGCTCATGATTTAACCAGTTGAAAACTACTGGAAAATTATTGACAGGAATCTATATGTAAGGGATGGGCGGACTCTGGCAGTGGTGGCCCACCAATATAAAATACTGGAAATGCCCATCCTTACATATGAAGTGATACCTATCATTTTCCTGTAGGTTTCAACTGGTCAAATCATGAGCTCACCTAGGTCAATGAGGGGATTAGCATATTGGGGATCTACTAGCAGGGGTACCCCACCAATAAAAATTACTGGCAATGCCCATCCCTTGTATATGAAGTCCTAACCAACATTTTCCAGTAGGTTTCAAGTGGTTACCTCATGAGCTGACCTAGGTCAGCCGTGAGGGGTCAATTATAGATCAGGGGTACCCCACCACCAATAATTACTGGCAATGGCCATTTGTTGCTCTTGGGGCCATACCTGACACATTGTTCTTACTTTGATGTGGTTACCATGAAAGCTGCTCTAGGTTAGCTATTAGGTGACTTTAAAATTGCTCTCCCAGCCACATCCACCACAGTCGGTTTGCCAGTCATCAGGTTTCATATACAGGAATGCATTGTGAACATTGTGATGTACCAGGCAATTGGTTACCTTCCCAGCTAACCAAACCCTCTGGACTCCCGCTCTACAGATCAGTGAAAATTTGACCAAACTTATGAAGCTTGCACGTAAATGATATACTAGACTGGTTTTTTTTTAAAACAGGTTATGAAAAGTATCTTAAATATCATTAAACAGTTGGGTACAATAGGTAAACTCACTCTTCCATCTTTTTTCTCTATGGTACTTGTTCCTTTGCTTTTTGGACTCTTGGATAAACTCTTTTGTTCTGCGAAGGGTACCAATATATCATCTTAAAACATGTCTTTAAGCCATATATAACACAGTTCTCCTCTTCTGTTGTTGCCTCCACACTGGTGTCGTACATCACAGGAAACCTCACCCTTGACTTAGATATTTGGCTTTTCAATTCCTGCTGGAAGAAAGAAACAGCAAAGTATTCATCATTTGAAAAAAAAAAAAAAATAAAGTTGTCACCACAAAGTTATGTGAGATTTGCTTCCACTATAGTCTCAAAAAAACAATCCCAAAGTTTGAAGCAGACTGTATAAAGCTGAAAATTTGAACGAGAGTGTCATCACCATTGCAACCAGAATCAAATGCCCAGAATACAGAGATAATAAAACATGGGCTAAATCTTTGTTTGTTTTTATGATCTTTAAAAATATAAAATTTTAGAAACAGAAATGCACTGAGCCAACTTATTTATAGGCCTAATCGTTTTTAGTTGTTATTTTGCTTGCTCACATAATAAGCCTGTTTAGACCTAGGCTAGAGGAGAATCAGTACTTTGTTACACTAAGTTTGTCTTCGGTCGTTTTGATATAGTCTTACTAGTAGTACTAAAGTATATAATGGACCGGCGAAGACTAGAGAATACCCAGCGTTTTAGCAACTGCGTTAAACTGTATCATCTGATCTATTATTTACGCCAATGAGTTTCATTCAATCTAGGATCAAAAAGAGAAAACTAATTAATCTTAACCTTTAAACTTTGCTACTAAACAGATATGCTTGAATTACAAATAAATGTCAAAAAAACATCATAATCTAAGAATCGATGCATATACATATACATAAACAGAATAATTTGAATTCGCGCAAGTGAACCCTGCACTACATTGGACAGAAAAAAAAAACGTGCAATTAGACCAAACTAAACATACTCAATTTTCCGTTACTTCTACATAAAATATCAATGCAAATACAACAACTTACTCTTTTGGCAGTATACTAAAAGCACATGTTATAATAACTTCAGACTATCAAGCTTTCCTGAGAAAAAACGGTTAATACTTCTTACAGTAAGCAAGTCGACCGTGAAGGAATGTCGCAATTGTTTCCTGGGTGTGACCGGAAATTAAATACTAAAAAATGATAAATGAAAAGGTTAAATAGAACTGAAGCGTGCATCCTGACTGCTCGCAACATACAGTACCGTTGACTAGCCAACATAATTTGTTCAGCCTACTGTGACTGTACGTTGAAGGTCTAGCCTTGCTTATTCAATATCACAAAGCCTACCCATTTAGATTCACATGGGAAATTACAGGAAATCTTTACCAAATGAGTGTAGACTTCAAATAAACTATTGAGCCTTATAGTTCCAGCATTTGTTTGGGAATAAATAAGAAGATTATGTGCCACTGTTCAATCTAGCCCAATACACACATAACACATTGTTAATTGGTGTTTAGGATGCACACTTTAGTGTTGAGAATGCACTGCAGTACCCAGTAGAAGCCTATAGGCTACTCACTGTCATTGTACTTGTGTATTGCGAAACGCCAACGTGACAACGGTAGCGTTACACTAACCATAATACAGTACTAGTGCCAGTGGTCTAACAATTAACTTTAATTTTACCTTCAAATTAAAGGAATAACAGGTAGGCCGATGATGCAGTTAATACCTCCATTCTTCTAAAGACCTTCTTGGGTGATTTACGGTTGAAAGTTGCTTAGAGTGATCGTATGAAACTATGCCAAGCCCAGCAAGCTGCCGTTGCCTCTCGGTTTCCAAATTGAAGTGAATCGAATTGGGTTAAACTTAAAATACATTAGTCTGTCGACACCGACTAAGCTACGATTATGGCGTAAATCGGGTGTCCGTATCGTTCTTAGTCCATGGGTTAAAATACCTTAGTCCGTCGCCACCGACTAAGCTGCGATTATATTTTCCTTAGTCAGTGTAAACTAACTAAGAAGCAGCGATGAAACGAAGATTTTTGCTAGTCCATGTGCATTGACTAACGTTACAGACTAATTTAACGTTAGTCCGTGGCAATATTGACTAGTTTATTTTTTCAGTGTACATGGGCTGATATCAAGGGTCAGTAGGTGGTTTGTGCATGATCTTACTTCCAAACATACAAGCTACTGCTTCTCCTGCAATTCTCTCTCTCACCCCCCCCCCCCCTCTCTGTCTTTGTTGTTCAGTACCAATTTCGCATCCCACCTGAAAAGTTTGGACACCGAGGGAATGAAGGGTCACGATGTTTGACCGTTTCAAGTAAGATCCGTCAACACTAACTTTACATAATGTTTTACTTTGGTATAAGGTGTTAGAAAGCTGTGCTCATAATTTCGTCATTATATATATATATATATATATATATATATATATATATATATATATATATATATATATATATATATAGCGGAAGGCCCGTGGTTCGAATCCCGGTGGAGGCTGAAAGTTTTTTCACTGTTCTTTATTTTCCAACTCATTACGATTTTCATTTATATATATATATATATATATATATATATATACTATCAACTATCATCAACTATCCATGGGGTGTTATTTGTTCCATCTGTACTTACCGTTCGACACTCCCCCAACCCCTCCTCCCCGCACTCTCTAGCGCTAAAATATGTGAATATCACTTTTCGTTATTGTGTACGTTCTACGCATACATACAGCAATTTCACAGGAAATCGTACACAATTACTCCGAGACACTCATGCAAACTGGAATAGATATAAATCAAATTTGTGGCTCTCTACAACTTGAGAAGAGAAAAAAAAGACCACAAACGACAAAAAAAAAAATCGAAACTTCGTGTATGAAATAATATCCGTCCAACAAAATAATGATTCATTGAGAATGTCGCCTGTTTCTAATGGCTATGGTTCTTAATCTAATATTTTCGCTCAAGGCTGATTTTGCGTGCTACAACCTTATCACCGTACTGTCGTTTTCAATTAATTACAACGAAGTTTTATGGTCACATTTCTACGGAGAGGAACTTAAGCTCGAGAAAAGGTGAAATTTGATGATTTTTCTCATTCCACGTCAGACAAATTGAATTTTTGTCGTTTTAAATTAAGGGTAACCTATATGTCAACTATAAATTTCAACGGTGTCTATAGTTTACAAGAACCAACCCCTCTCCCCCCCCGCCCCCCCTCCCCCGTCTCACGATTCGGTTTTTCTTAGGTAGGAATTTATATAACATTTTATACTTTTTGGAATAAATGGAACATCATTTTGAGGAGAGTAAATTCACTACTAATATTTGGTTCAAATATCTTATGATGGCAATAGACGTATATGGTTACTGGTGGTGTGGTATGTATCATGATAAATTGATACTGAGAATCTCAATCAATTTTGAGGTAATGAAATTTATTTGTTGCTCTGTGGATTCCTTGGTAACAAGGTAATATGACTCTCTTAAAATCAAAATGAGACCAAATTCTTTACTATTTTCTATATTTTGTCGTCTGAGCCCAGAGAAGGTTTTGCCTTGAAAAATACCTATAGTATCTTTGATGTTAGTCTAAATCAGTTTGATTTTACAATCTTCACTGAATCGTACTATATTTTATGAGTCGCTGGATAGAATATTTATACAAGCGACTCATGACAGGGGGGGGGGGGGGGGAGGGGTGGTTATTGGCTTGTCGTATGATTGGAGCACCGAAAAAAACGTTAGCTAGTATCCGAACAAGCAGGTTAAGGGGGGGGGGGTAGGTAGGTATTGGCTTGTCGTATGATTGGAGCACCGAAATAAACGTTTGCTAGTATCCGAACAAGCAGGTTAAGGGGGGGGGGGGGGTGGAGGTGGGTATTAGTTCGTCGTATGATTGGAGCACCGAAATAAACGTTAGCTAGTATCCGAACAAGCGAGTCGGGGGGGGGGGAGGGGGTTGGGTGTAGTTGCTCGAATGATTGGAGCACCGAAATCAATTTCAGCTAGTCACCGAAATAAATTTCAGCTAGTATCCGAAATAGATTAGACATGTGCCTTTCTTTCGGGGACTGACTGGGGAGATCATATATATAACAAGGTCTTTTCTTCCTGAGCCAAAACCCTTACGGTGTTTAGTGTAAGCGTATCAATAACAAATAGAGAAACACGGGGTAGGGAAGGGATGGGGGCGGTTAGGGAAGGTAAAGGGATATTGACATATCTTTCCCCCTTAGCCAGAGACTATTTCTTAGTTCTATACCAGATGTACAGCACAACTTTAACCAACGTATCAGAGACCATACCGGTCAAGAGAAGATTCCGCAAAGCAACAATAAATTAATTAAAGTGAATCCAGACCAAATTAGATTATCCTATAGGTTAGATTTAGTTCACATTGTCTAATCTTAACCAGATAAGTTTAGATGAAGCAGAATTAGATTACCCAAAATAATCTACAGACAAGATTACACAAGACTATAGAAGATTATTTTTAGATTAAGTAAGGCCAGATTAGGTTAACCTAGATTCTGTAAGATGACGTTAGTCCACGCTGTCTGATCTTAAAAGATTAGACGAGACCATACGAGATTAGGTAACTGTAAATTAGATAAGGCTAGATTAGATTAGACGAGACATGATTAATTTAGATTAGACTGTCTAATCTAGACACGTTCAGACAAGTGGAGACTGTGTGATATTATAATAGGTAATTCTAGAGTATATCAGGGTAGACTAAATCTGTCAAGATCAAATTAAATTAGATTAGGCTGCCTAATCTAGACAGGATTTGACAAGTGGAGACTGTGTGATATTAAATTAGGTAAATCTAGAGCACATAAGGGATAGAATATATATGACAAGATCAAATTAAACTATCTAATCGAGACAAAAGATTTGACAGATAGATTAACTTTCTTTTATTATAATATTTCTGAATCAAATTAAACCATCCTGTTAATTTAAACTTTATTTTCTCATTATTTTGTTAATTCTTTCCAAGAATATCTGCATACAGTTTATCTGACAAAAAACAAATCTTATTCGATAGTCTATTTAATTACGTAAGTTGAACAAAATGTTCGGTATTTGCTTTACGAATGTTTCATTTTTATCCAAATTGGATTTACATGTGGATGCTAAATTTATATAAAACATCATTATAAAATGCAGCGTTGTATGTATACGAGATGCATTAACTTGTGTACAGTATGCTGTTTTGTCATTGCGCGTTGGAACAATGGTAATTATTCATTGTTTTAATTAGTTGAGTACCGTATGTGTTGCTGGGTACAATGCAACACACTATAAAGTACCTGCGTGTATGTTTATTGGGTGTTGACATAATTTAATTACTTCACATAAAATATTTACTCTCAAATATAACCGATGACGTTAACCGCCCTTCAAGAGCGTCCACAAAAATGTCCTCTGAGGACTGAACTTCTTCTTTCTTATCAAATCTTGACGCCATATACCCATGCACTGTTTGCTGTTTCTTCCGTTTTTAAACGCTGAATTTGCAAGATTATACTCTCAGGAAAGTAATCAATTTACTGATTGAAAAAGTAAATCTCTGTAAAGATAATTGTATTGAAAAGTGAATTCTTAGGATATGTATGTATATTGGCTGTTTAATGTATGCAGATGTTTGGTTATGATATGTTATAGCCCCACCCCCCCCCCCCAATGAATTTCAATAGTGTGTGCATATTATCTGTATCGATTTTCAAGATATACACTTTAAAAATATACTAAATCCCTGAAATGCTCCTTTAAGGCTGAACTGCTGATGATGTCGGCTCTTCTTTCTTTCCTCACTGTGACATATCAATACTAAAAAGTTTTCCTAAATAAATCATTTAATTAAAATAAAAATTATGCATTTTGAACTGTTGTAAATATATTACATGATGATTCTTACATAAACGGCTACTTAAGTATATATATTCAAATAAAAATACTTACATGTATCTAAGTAAATGTTCTACCAGTTGCACGACAGCTACTCCTTCCGAGGGTGAGTGCTCATAATTTAGACCACATGTACCGTCTGTGCCAATAATAAACTATACAGGAAGCAAAAACAAATGTTGACGTCAAAACATATATGAAATTAGTGAATCATTTATCATAAGGATAAATAAAGTTTATCATGTATGGATACAAAAGAACTAGAGTGTTCGATTACTGGAACGAGTACAAAAACAAGTGATTGATTGATATAGCATGTATTATACCAGGCGCGTATCCAGGATTTTCTAACCCGGGGGGCGCGAATTACTATCTAAGCGGAGCTGGTTGGCGCGTAGCGTACAGAAAATTTTTGAGTAAATATACTCCCTAGATCGCCGGAAATGACCCTTTCCTGGCCTGGCTAATTTGCAGATAAACGAAGAATAAGGTGCCATCGCCAAATTACACCAACAAAATGTGACAAATGTCAATAAGTAGATGAGAGCGAAATAAAAAAAGTCAATAATCGCTAATAAATAAAAAGTGGTAAAGAGCTGAAAAAGGCGCCAGCAGTCCATTTGAGTCCGTCAGGGGGGGGGGGGCATCCGCCCCCCTGACCATATGGGCGCTCCACCACTGCGCGGCGGGGGTGCAGGCCCTAATTCGCCATTACTAATGTAAAAGAGAGTTTTGACATAATTGGACCTCCATGCTTTTTCTACATCTACATGAGACATGTCGTTGTTTACATTAGCATCCCGCGGTATACTGCGCAATTTGAACGGACCGTACGGTACATGATGGCATGCGATGTAATAACCGATGCTTGCGTATATGATATTGACATGAACACGTTGAACGCGCGCGAAGCGCGAAAATTTTTGGTTATTTTTTCAGGCAAGTCGGACAGTTTTGAGGCTTTCCATCCTGGAACGGCATTTTCATGCTCACTGATATGATGTGATATCTGCTGTTTGCGTTACAAATTCGAACAGGCGCGTAGCGAGGAATTTGCCAAGGGAGGGGCGAAGACTGTAGGCAAATTATCTAAGCGTAGCGCCATCATATAGGTTGGCGCGAAGCGTACAAGAAAATTTTGGCCGAAAATGCCTCCCAGATCGCTGGAAATGACACTTCCCAGGCCTTGTAAGTTGCCTCTAAGCACTTTCTATTTTGAAATTACTTTGCGATATCATTTAAAAAAATGCTGAAATGGGGGGTGGCGGGCGGTCGCCCCCATCCCAAAATGCGTCATGTTCCCCGACGACACGGTCGATTTCGAGACCAGCCACAGTTGGTTTCATAGCACAATTCTACACACGCGTTATGATAGACCATATATAGTATATATATAGATCATTAGTGAGAGAGGGAAATGGAAACGTCAAAAAATGGAGTTGTCGGTGTAAGGGGTAGGGTGAGTCACACTTTTACGAAATCATTGATCCGTCACTGGCTACCCTTCAGCGCTGTAATGATGTCACTGTTCCTCTTTCTCTTCCCGGTGTCTTCGCGTTTTGCTTTTACTCGCTCTTTTTCTCCTTTTTCTCTCTTTCTTCTTTTTCTTTTCCCTTCCTTCCTCTCCTCCTCCTCTTTTTTCCCCTCTTTTTTTCCTTTTTTCTTCTCTTTTTTTTCTCTTCTCTTTTTCTTCCCGGGGGGCGCGCGCCCCCAACGCCCCCCCCGGATACGCACCTGTATACTGTCTGTCTGCATGTCGGTATATCTGTCTGTATGTCTGTCTGTCTATCTATCTGTCTTTGTATCTGTCTATCTGTCTATCTATCTGTCTGTCTGTCTATCTATCTGTTTACCTGGCTGTATGTGCATCTGTATAGCTGTCTATCTATATATATATCTGTCTGTTTGTGTATATGTATATCTGTCTATCTGTCTATCTGTCTGTCTGTATATATGTCTGTATATCTGTCTGTCTATCTGTCTAACTGTCTATCTGTCTATCTGTCTATCTATATATCTCTCTATCTATTTAGCTATATGTCTGTCTGTCTATCTGTCTGTCTGCATGTCTGTCTGTCCATCTGTCTATCTGTCTGTCTGTCTGTCTATCATATATCTATCTGTCTCTCTATCTATCGTTCTCTCTGTCGTTCCCTCTATCGTGCTATCTATCTATATATTTCAATTTTCAAAGTATCCATGGAAAAGCTTTTTTTTCACTTCAAAACAAAACCGTAAACCTTGGCGACACTATATTCTGTTACCTCTCTGCTTTCACTTTTTACCTTCAGTTACGTTCAGTCCGTCACGCGTGACCTTCTTATTGTGTTTGTACTGGTCTAAGCTAACCGAATCATTTCTATTTTTAATGAAATATCGTTGGATTGAAATATTTATTATTATGTAAACATTATACGAAAAGACAAGAATAGTCTTTGAATGACGTAAGCTGCGAAATGAAAGGTCAGAATGTCATATTGTTAGCAATAGATGAATATATCATGATGGTGTTTGTAAGTATATAAGCCTGATTCTTCAGAATGTTTTACACATAAGCAAGCATGGATGAAATTATTATGGCAAAAAAATGGTATTTTACTTTCTTTCCATGGCGAGAGTAACAGAAGGAGTTATATAGTATACATATATATATATATATATATATATATATATATATATATATATATATATATTTCTTTCTATTAATTTTTTACGGTATGGAGCAAATGTATACATGTCAAATGAAAATATGAAGAATTTAGGAAACAGAACATTTCAGAAAAGACAATGATTCACCACCTCCCCCCCCCCCTCCAATTACAAAGAAATCTAACCTGCATGGTTTTATCGAACCACCTGTTCCCTGCATTCATGCCTACTCCACCCCCGTGAAGCATCTGTAGCGCCAATGGTTCATCGTCAGCGTCCATAGGTTTCCCTACCTCTGCCGGAGGGTGGTCCATGGGTGCATCCAGACAGAGGACAAAGATACATCGTTCAATCATGTCGAGGGAGTCTCTATTAGTTGAATCTATATAATCCACAAAAAAATCATGTCGAGAGAGTCTCTATTAGTTGAATCTGAATAATCCACACAAAAAACAAAATATGTCGAGGGAGTCTCTATTAGTTGAATCTATATAATCCGCACACAAAAAATAGACAAAATAAAATCATGTCGAGGGAGTCTCTATTAGTTGAATCTATATAATCAAAAAAAAAAAAAAAAAACAACGTTCTAATATCAAAATTTGTATTCTGATAAAACGTCAGAAATCGAACCATCAAAAGTCATTAGACCATTGTTTTGCCAAAACACGTTACCTTATAAGCGAAATAGAGTATCCGAGGGACAAATATCGGAAGATAAGGATAGTTACTACCGATGAAGCAGTGCAAAGGAAAAACACCGTTATAAAGTAATAGTAGCACACTCGCAAAAGTATGCTCAATCTGCCAACGATGTACCTTATAATTAGCAAAGTTATATTTGGAGGTAACATTTCATAAGAGGAGGGGCGGGGGGGGGGGATGTTGGAATCACCCGTCTGACCCATACTTTGATCCGAGCTTGATCATGGAATTGGTCAAAACTAACCTCTACAACCGTTGTAATACCGTTGTAAATGGTAAATGACTTAAAATGACATAGCGTGACACCCTAACCTTTCATGATGCTTAATTAATTTAATCTAATCTTAATTTTCAAATACTAAGAACGGACGTCTTGCAAAAGAAATAAACAGTTGTAATTGTTTTTTTCTCTAGAGGAGATTGTCTTTTCTTTACTGAAACTAGATTTCTTTGTGACACAAATTCAACTCTAACCTTTAATTAGCAACGCCTCTCAGCTATCCAAACCCATGATTAGCTTTCATTGACTGTAATTCATGTTACTATGTTAAACTAAGAGGAAAGAATGGCTTTTCCAAGAAGAAAGAGGAGAAGAAGAAGAAAAAACCTAGGAGGAAATACAAGCGACAGCGATAAAAGAGAGGATTAGAAAAGAAAAAAGCTGTTGATGCGCTTAAAAAATATGGAACAAAGACGCCAAAAATTAAATGAATAAATTAAGTAATTAATTAATTAATTAATAAAGAAAGAAAGAAACCAAAACCAGCGACTGGCTCATCTCTTAACGTTATTAGCCTAAATACTAAACATAAATATTATGTATTAAGTTATGTTGCAAATCTGAGAGAACTGTGCAACTGTAACGTTTTTAAATTTTTGTAGCGGAAAGGGTCTCACCCTGACATAACTCTATACTTCAGCTGATTGGATTTAGGCCTATATAGAGTTATATCGTGAGATTATAGCCTTTCTTACGTATACATTATAATACATACTCTCCATAAGTTTCATTCTGGCCCTCGCCCAATCAGTTCTCGACATCGCTGTCAAAAATCCTATAGACGGATCTGTTTCTTCGGTTGAGGAATCAACGATGCGTTTCAATTGACTGACAAGATCTTGGTCACTTAATCGCTTAAAGTTGATGATGACGTCGAGTACGAAAAACTGGCAACGAAAAGGAAAAAAATGAGTAAAAAGAATTAGAAGGAAAGAAAATAATGATTTTATTAAAATTGATGTCTGTGACCTGATTTAAGACTATAGGTGTCATATGGTTTGTTGTTTCTTGATTCAGATTGTGGAATCATTTTCAGTTGATCTGATTGTCAATATGAGTTGTGATTTAGGACAAAACAAACATGCTAGCCGAAGACTTTGCCACATGGGGTTAAATAATATATCTTTTTTAGCATAGAGATATGTGCGTGAAAGTGCATATATTGAGACTATCAGTTAAACTACTTTGAAGTGAAAACCTACAAACAATCGCATGTTATAATTAGTAAGCTTTGAAAAAATATCAACGACATCATATCAATAAACCAATATAGAAAATGGAGTGATTTAAATAAAAGCATTATTATGTATATGCAGGTCTGAAGTGTTCAGACTTATTAATGATGCATATGACTTAAAATAATTGTATAAAAATAACAAGTTTTAGCCTTTGAGAAGCAACCTGAAAATGAGAACATTATTTCAGAATTGGTATTGACGTTGTTTACGCAAACCTATATAACAATGTACACTGTAAACTGTAATATGTCCTCTCCATCGATATCAGAATGTTTATTTGGTTATTGTAAATCGATATTTGTTCTATTCTTCGATATCAGAATGTTAACTTGGTCATTGTAAAACTGATAAATGTCCTTTCTATCGGTATCAGAATATTTACCTGGTTATTGCAAACTACTATAATGTGTTCAGGTTCTGGCATCACACTACTCGTTGGTGAAACTAATTCATCCTTTACTAATCCAGGTACACGATAGGATGAGAACAGTCTGTAATATTGCTCCATACACATAGGTTGACCAGGTTTGTTGTGTCTAGCTCTGTCAACTGGCAAAGCTTTTCTACAAAAAAAAAAAAGAAAAAAAAAAGGAAAATATTAACATAATTTTCGTTCATAGAAATTCACAAGGGGGACCCAGTGTTATTGAATAATTACGTACTGGGAAAGTACGGTATATCTGTGGAAAGAACTGCTGTTTTAAAGGATTGCTCTGCTGATCGTCCTCTCGCCACATCATCTCGAATTTTGTTAACGAATATTTATATAAACCAATGTGAAGGAAACAAAATTATTAATCTTTCCTCACAGGTATGGGAAGAAGAATTTGATCACTTTCCTCATTTAATGTCACGATTTGAGTACTTGATAACTTGGAACCCGTGGGCTATGTATATCAATTCGACCGTATAAAACGCAAGTTATTATTGATAGCCACGAGGCAGTGATATTGATCAACAGGTATTTCTCCTTTTACGCCCTCTTTACTGTATATATATATATATATATATATATATATATATATATATATATATATATATATATATATATATATATATATATATATATATATATATATATATATATATATATATATATATATATATATATATATATGCATGCACCCTTAGACCGTCTAAATTAGATGGCTTGGAAATTTAAGTTTTGCTCCGAAACTTCCGTTCGAAATCCGACTCTAGCGATCGATAACTTCCAATATTGGATGCTAAGTCTTGAAGATGTTTTATAGCCCGTTAGGGAGCTGAGCTGATACCCGCAAGAGACAGGTAAAGTTACGCTAAGGTGATGTGGCGGCAGAAGATATTGGATCGTGAAAAGAATGCAAGTCGAGAGAAGGTTACTTCATCAGTTTCGCTAGAATGAACACTAGTCTTGGTTCCTTCTTATTCATAAGGAGGGTTGAGTCTCTGTTAAGGGTTGGTACGCTTCTATTTTTCTTTTTCTCTTTTTTTGCCTCCTTTTTGTTACATGTTTTTTTCTCAGAGAGTTGCGAAGGACTTAAGACAAATTAACGAAGAGACGAAGAGGTACGAGGTGGGCAATCCATCAGAAATTTAGAAGTAAAAAGGTCACGAGAAAAGGGCTGTCATATGTATTAATCTTGGAGTTACAATTAAAGGGTCAATATTATGTTTGACCAATTCCGCATTGCGCAATGATCACCATGTGACGAATCCTTTAAAAAAAACATTCGCATATTATAAAACAACATCGGAACAAAGAAAAATGGAAGATAGTGTAGTGCATGGTACTAGTAACAATGTTATAAAGTAAATAGTTTTCTTTAAACTCTCCAGCATAATACATTGTATTTATGGTGAGATCGACAATTTTTTATTGGCATCCAGAACAATTACCACAGTCCACAGAAGATATTAATGAAACTAAAAAGTCTTGGGTCTAAATTTGCTTGTGACATTATTCTTAACTAATGATAGTTTTAAACGGAAGTGTTCAATATTTCATTTGAGTGGTTATGGTACAATTGAATGAAGTAATATTCTATATAATAAATAAGGTCCTATAAACATATGAAAATGAATCTGGTAGCAAATATTTGCCAATTTCCGTTGAGTAAAACAATCTAAAGGGGAAAAATGTAAACATCGCAAGTGTGAATTTCGTTATAAATACTGCAAAATATTCATTATTTCTCCAGAAATGCAGCAATGCAACAAAGTGATGTTCACTTTCGTTATAATGATTTTCTAATCCACTTAGCTTTTGATATTTTGTTTACATTTCTAACTGCTTCGTGCGTGATTTTTGGTTAGTTTTATTTTTGGCTTTGCTATTGTGTTTACAACTGAGTTTGGTCCAATTTATTCGTGGACTAAAATAGTGACATTAGCTATCAGTGTGTTTCATCACTAGATTATAAAAATACCCCATGTCATGCTCTGGGAAGTCAACCTAAATCAAGGCTCTTAGAGGGGGACAGGATGCCACTCCATGGAGTCCACAAGACCTTTAAATTTAAAGCCAGCCAAATTTTGAGATGAGCTTGATTGACCCTTGCGACACTCTTTGATGTTCAATGCCCTTTAACGCCCTTTAACAAAGCAGCCCATCAGCTTGATATAGTCAACTTTCGTCCCAAATGATTTGAGGAAATATCATCTTCTTTTCTTTAAAGTTTCTGATTTGCTTGTTGCAGTGCTAATTAATTTTGCGATAAATTTCTCGAAATTGGCGTAATCTGCAATGAGCAATATACATCATTATTTTGGATACTACTAGGAAGGTTAATTAAAAGCCTCATTATAACATGCAACCAAACACAAAACGATGCCTGTTAAACATTTTTTTTTATGATTCTCCCTCATACGATTACCTTTAATCTGCTGTATGCATTTCCGATCATTTCCAAGGTGCTATAGGTTGAATATTTCAAGGATTTCACTCAAAAAATTAAATTACTGAATTCTCTGACGCTAAAGGCAAAAAGTTCTTTCCTTTCTCACAGGAGATGTAAATCTGCCACACAATATCCTGTCTCTAAATATTTGATCCCTCTAGAGAGGAAAAATAACTTCGGTCAGAATAACTCTCTTATCTCTTACATTGGCCACTCGTGACAGGCGATCGACATGTGCCTGATAAGGTAGCACGACCCTAATTAAAATCCCTATCTATTGGTCTTTGGAAGAGATTTCAGCCGTGGTTGGAAACTACTTTAGAGGAACATCTTCATTATGGTTGATATTTATAGGCCTTAGTATAACCGATGGGTTTACCAAAGACGCTTCAAACCTTTTAGAACCTGCTATGTCTGTACAATACACGATGTCTTAAGATCCTTCCCAGAAAGTTGGTTAATAATTCGTCATTCCAACACTTTTGACAATGTCTTGTTGTTAACCACATGAACTGATTCCACGAAAATATATATTGTTATACGGATTATTACTATAGAAGAAGTACAAGAAACTTTACACATATTGCTAAACATTCAGCGAGATTCATTCTAATAGTTAGCTCGAACTGTTATCGGAAGTTATATCAAGTGGTTGCCTGTATCAGGCGATCAAAAAGACAACACATTAAATGAAAAAAACTAAAATTGTTTCCATATGGCGAGCTGCAAATTGCCTCTTAATTATTCTTTGCTATAAAATTCTCATTATTACTAATATCTGCCAATAAAATTGGATATTTTCCAGAGTCTTCAAATTTACCGAAGTATAGTTAGAAAGTTCCATAAAACAGCTGTTTATGTTACTTCTCAATCTGTCACACATGACTGGTCTGTTAAGTGTTTGTTATATACCTGACTGGTCAGTTAATTGTTATATCTGGTCTCTGCCATGGTGATATCAACCCTTGAGAAAATTTATGAAATTACTCGTTTAATTTTTGGAAACTTTATGAGTTAAACCATATTTTCGTCTTTGAAATATCACATGACCGGAGGCAATGTTATGCAGTACATTGAACCTCATGTGTCATACTTTTTATCGCATTAATAGCATACGATCACTTGATATGAAAAAAAAAAAAACCGAGAGAGATGAAAGTTAATCTTCTCTCCTCGATATAATGTAAAACTTATATAAGTATGATTATTGGTTCCAAATATATCAATTTTATAGGAGCAAAATAATTTTTGACTAGAAACATTTTAATTGGATACAAATGGAGTCCTGGGGGAAAAAAAGTCCGGTTTCCTTCCCAGCCACCTTCAGAGTTGTCTCGAAATAAAATGTGACAAATTTAATTGACGTATTGACATGAAGTACAGTATAATTAGCTGTGTGTCTACAATACTTATTCAAAATAATTTGAAAGACTATATATACGTGACAATGATAATTCGCTTAGTACGATGTTCATCGCTTTAGACAAATCAGTGATGAGCCTTGGGTACAAAAAAATCACGGAACTTTGCAAAAATTGCGGTATAGGCTCCAGTTTGCGTATGTTACAGTGTGTTAGGATAATAGTATTTGTTCCGAGGTAGAAAAGAAATCACGGATATTCCGCGAATTCGCGGAAAAAGCTCATGCCTGTCAAATTCAAGAAGACCCACCCCTAATCATCATCCTTATATCGTTAGGTGATAACATTGAACGCGTACGAATGAACGCAGGCCCCCGACCGAAACTGCTTGACCTATTTGGGAGAGATCATGGTCGTGTCGATTTGTAACGTCATAAGTGCTACTATGAGCTACAATTTCATTCTTGCCCTTTTCTCTATTCGCGTTAGAGCAAATAAAAACAATTACTTTGCGATACCTGATGTTAATTTCATTCAATGAACACAAGACAACAAAATAACGTTACAATAGTCTCTGATACCAAACAAGAAACTGTTTCCTTCTCTCCCCCCCCCCTATTTTTTCTTGCTTCTTGTTCATCTGACCTAACTGTTTGTGGAAACTAATAGCAATAATTAATGGAGTAAAAAAACAATAATGTTCAAAATCTTTGATTTCCCTCACGCTCCATTGAACTGTGGAAATTAGCTAATATGATTATTAATGGTAACCTCTCCTTCAATGAAGGCAGACAACCCGTCTATATACACTCACAGTAAATATTTATTGATAAGGAAAAAATGAAAAGAGATAAAAAAAAAATCTATTTAACACTGTAACTGATTGCTTTACTTTACTTATAGAAGTAAACATGTTAAAGTCGTTATGAACACTTATCGGAAATGTTACAAATTGAGTATTTTGCAATGTCAATTCATATGATGTGATTTAGTCAGACCTATACAGAAGATAGGAACACTTTAAAAAGTTGCTCTTCATAATGGTAATGCCTGTAAGAGACAAGACCTGACATCAAAAAGGGACTGCTTAAATCTGACCTACATTTGAATAGAAGAAGGACGCCGTCTCGCCTTAGCTAGTTTTTTTCTGCCCCAATATTTTTCCTTCTTCTTAGCTTCATATATTATATGTATATATATATTGAGTAGATTATTTGTTCTTTAGATAACTCAATTTCTAAGTTGCGCCGTCAGCATTATTACCCCGAAGAATTTAGATCCACTTTTCCTGTTTGAAGAACTCGTTAGCCTATATGCTTTCAGGAGTCAATGTTCTTTGCCGCAGTAATGTTGTGTTATGAACCTGCTCGAAAGAAAGATATTGTTTCTCAGAATATACGAACCCTCAATAGACGTCACAGACAAAATTTTGTCGATGACGTTACATCGGAGATTGTAACAAGATTTAAATGTTGAAAGACGAATTATCATGATAGAAAATTATGGAAATGAAATAATGTTAAGTTCCAAACTTCTTGTGTAAGTTATACTGTGATTGGTGATGTTTCTAAAGATGACATATTTTGTAAATATGTGACGTCACATAATTTCACTAGGATCTGAGAGAGCTTACTTTCTTTGCAGTATTCCTGTTACCCTCAAGGTAGAACGTCAACAATATGGAGCCTATAGCGTTGTGGTTAAGTGGGTCAGGCAGTGGACTTTTGATCTAAGGTTTGCTGGTTCGATCCCTGACCAGATCATTACGCTGTGTCCTTGGGCAAGGCACTTATAACTCCACTGACTCTCTTCACCCAGGTGTATAAATGGAGACTTGCGAGGTATCTTGTAAATATAGTTGCGTGTTCCAGTGCGTGTTCCAGTGCGTGTTCCAGTTGCGTGTTCCAGTTTTGGCTGGATCCTATGGGAAGTCCCCCAGGGGGACACGTGTAGATATGGTGCAATGTAGTACTCATGAGGGATTATTTGAATTAGTTGCACACTTTGGTGTGTGACAAGTTACCAATGACCAAGGGTTAAGTGTTTTAAAGTTGTGTGAGAGGGCATTTGCCTTATTAACAAGACTGTAAACCATTCAACTTTAACTTTTAACCTGAAATCAATGCTATCATTTAGGCCATGATAAGAGCTTCAATATTTAACTACAGCATTTGCAAAGCATATATAGATTACAGGCAACAAACACTGCAGTTATTACAGCCAAAAAATATTACAAAAATGAAGCACGTGTGGACAGACAATATCATATTTTAGACTTGATCAAGTCTTCAGCTTTGTGTGTGTCGGTATCTTAAATCTGTAATGTCTCCCAAATGATAGTTAAATCTCTCAAGTAAGCCAAAAATGATGGTTGCCTTTTAAGAACTTTTGACAACATTGACGCTGACACATACACAATATCGCCTATAGGCAGGACATCTTTGCGTATGTGTGTCTATACACCTGGCGGACCGCACTTAACCGAACTTTGCTATATTAATGGACAATAACCTACAAAACCGTGGTACATATTACATTGTTATACGCCATGAGATTAGAGGGCAGTGCAACATAATTGGTGCAATGAAATTATGTCACTTCTCTTGTGTATACATCACATTTAGTCGCGATATCTTACGATGGCAAAGTTTACTCTCGAAAATGATCACGTATCTATCTATATCTGTTGTTCAAATCTCTGGATAATTGCATCATGAATATTTAATGAACATCATGAATTATTTAACAATATCCTTCATATGTTTATGCATTTATATACTTACGCATCAATGATAACCTTATAGTCGAGTATTCCAGATATAAGTTTGGCAGCAAATCTAGAGAAGGAAAAGAAAACAGAAAATTGAAGGGGAAACAAAATCAAGTAAATTTATATTTTAGTGTCTCTCATGTGCCTAAGTCATGTTTTAAATAACACTAAAATATAATTCTACCCCTCCCCTCCCCTCCCTCTATCTCTGTCTTTCTCTCTTCAAATGTCTTTGATATACTATGTGAAAATATTTCGGTCAAATGAATAGTTTGTAGTGTTCATACAAAGAAGAATTCACTTAGACTAAACTTTATATATATATATATAAATATATATATATATATATATAAATATATATATATATATATATATATATATATATATATATATATATATATATATATATATGAATATATATATATATATATATATATATATATATATATATGTATATATATATATATATGTATATATATATATATATATATATATATATATATATATAATACTATTAAGTCAATAGACTTCTCAACAAGCAACATTTTCAAACGTCGTATTGCTGCAGAATTCAATATTCATACCCAGAAAATGATATTAATGGTATTCCTCGCTAAAACTTCGACATTTATATACATACGTTTTTCTCCCCATCAGTTTCATGTCATTTTGTGTTTAAATACTAGACCTTTTAATTTTTGTAAAATTTCCACTTTTTTCTTTGCTGTGGTGATATTGAAGGACTTTTAAACGAACCAAACCGATGATGTATTTATTAGTATATATTTGCTTTAGAAATCGGGTATGGTAATTCAAAATTTAACAATAGTTGTAAACAGTATCTATTATATAAGGTGCTACATAGTAATTACATTCGTTTAGCAACCCATTTGCACAATACCTCCAGAGCAAATATTTTTTATTTTTTTTAAATTTTCGTATAATGGCGAGGTGAAAAAAACAAAACGATGGGTAGAGACAATCATGGCGGTCCCCTTCCGTGAACACCCGTATGGACCGCCTGTCACCCGCCCCACAAGTGCTGAACTGTTGATGAAATCTTCCGTTACTCTTCCATATGGAATGCGAGTACGATAATCGTTTAATAAATTTCTTGTCAGAGCCTTTGATTCATGAACAAAATGCACCTGTTACGTGAACGGATCTTAAATAAACGCATCCATCAATCAAAATAAATATTTTCAAAACTCATATCAAAATCCTTCCCAATGTTTGAACATTAAAATAAACATTTCAAAATGACATACATCATTTCCCTCTTGATTAGATGATTAATTTCACAAATCACCCCCCCCCCCCCTTCCCCCCTCCAACCTCAAGCATGTTCCAAAAAAAAAGGAGAAAAAGAATAGAAAATTTTTTTTCTCTCAAATAGGTGTTTTTCTTTAAATAGTACACGCCATTTTTATTAAAATATTAAGCCATGAAAATGACGTGATATGATTGGATGACGGTTGCCAATTAAAGTTTCCATCAATAATATTAATGACATCGGTTTATTTGTCTTGAAATTAGCCGGCCTGTACTTTAAAACAATTACTAAAGGGAAATACGCTTCATTACAATAAGGGAAGGTATATACGGAAGAGGGTAATTGAACACCAAGATATGAACGTTGTCTCTCTTCCGTGGAACGCCCGTTTTGATATATTGGATGTTTACAAAGGAATTGATGAATACTAACACTAAAGGTTAGCTTCTTTTTTACGTCAATAGTTGAGGTAATTTGATTCTATTGATCGCAAGCCTCCACGAAATGAAATTATTACAAAAAAATATTACAAAAAAAAAGCATTCTACCGAAAAATGCAAGACTTATTGAGCAGAGAGGTTTGAATGATTTATCATCGACAGGTATTTATGGTAAAATCAGGAAATGTTTTGAAGAGGATCTTTCGTAATAAGGTTTAATGAAACAATAATAAGGGGGGGGGGGGGAGGGGGAGCCTGACTTGGTCTATCAATGGTGCCACGTTTATGTTATACAACATTTTAACATGATATCACTAGCGTATGTAGGGAATGAAAGCTTAGGATATATATTAGTTTTGAAACAGCGTGTTGGTCCATATCAGTTTTGCTACAAATGGCCTTAATATATAAATGATTGAGTACTATTGACATTAGTGTATATGTCAGGTCATTATAATAAGGGTGTGCTTTTATCATGTTAAAGCAGAGAATTGATTTCTCTAGTTGAAGCTTTTTTAAACTCTAAGTTTATCTCAGTGTCATGTAATACAAAAAGCAACGCATGGTCAACTGTTTCACCTAGCCTAATGAATATTTCCGTGCTTAATTGAATGCAACTGGTGGAAAAAAAAAAACAATCTCGGCGAAAATTTCACAAGATGAAGATTACTTAAGCAGTAATAATGTGGGTCTTGTTCATGGATTTGATTCATATTTCAATAATTTCTTCCCGTATATAGATAGCTTTTCATGTTAGTATTTCTCATATGTAAACTCAAAAGTGGTAAATTTCAAATATTTTTGAATTCTTTATTTTCACAGGAAACTCGATCTGTCAAGGAAATAAATATTTTATCATAATATTTTTATGATCGAAGACAATTCAATTGAAAAATAAATCACATCAACATTAAAGCTTGTCAAAAACACACTTTCAACTCTATAATGAGTGATGTTAAACTATAGAGCAATATTCCGGAGTAAATTTAATATTTAGTAAGTCTTATTTCTTCATGTCAAATTTGGTGCAATCATCGGGTAATCAGTCTTATCACGTGATGAATAACTCCCTTCAGCGTAGACGTAATGGATATATATCTGTGTATACCTTTAATGCGCGAAATATTGCGTTGCAAAAACGAGGCGTTTAGGCTTTCAAGTGCGCTTGTCTCCTCTGTCCATGGACCTGTAATATTGTAGTAAGTCTTATCTAATAGTCAGTTAGTAAGCAATAAGAGTATATACCAACATAGGAATGTATATTACCATGATTCCGTTCTATTTTGTGCCAATTCCCAATCACAACCTGTATTGCAAGTTGAATCATGGGTTGAATTTTGTCAATTTCGAATCGGTCATTGTATAGCAGTTTCCTTGATCCTAGTTATAGTTGATGCTGACGTTTCGGAAATTGTAGCTCATGTATCGGTATAGTTACCTAGCCACGTATGGAACTTAAACTTCACTATGTTCGTTCCGCTAATATGGCGGGACATCGATATATTGAATTGATGGCATGAGATGAAATGGTTTAGTCCTGATCTTCATTTTCATATGAGCAATTGTATTTACTATGTTAGGGAAGAAAGGCTAGCCCTGGTCCTTTCGTTTGATATCAAGTGATTTTGATTAATTCTTATTAACTTGAAGTTATCCATTGCTAACCTGAACGGCGTAGACTGTTGCTTATTGTCATCCATAAGTCAAAATGATAAATATATGCATATTACATTTCCATGTTCCTTGATACTGATGAGCCTACATGTGTTTGTATTACAAGCCCAGAACAGAGTTTTAATTCCCTCTGAGGCATATGACATGAAAATGTTGTAGGCGCATGGAGGAGGACGTTAGAATAAACCATGGCTCGCTTTAACGATTTCAATTCTGCTGTCATTAATCACATTTCCCTTCAAATCACACAGTCACAGTCCCGATGCAAGGGGA
Source organism: Apostichopus japonicus (assembly GCF_037975245.1). NCBI lineage: Eukaryota > Metazoa > Echinodermata > Holothuroidea > Aspidochirotida > Stichopodidae > Apostichopus > Apostichopus japonicus. Next base: position 14,697,965 of record NC_092566.1, read on the forward strand.
CTGGGGTCGAGAACAGTCATTCGGTTTTTTGGTATTTCGTGCCCAGGTTCTTTCCTGGGTGACTTTTCTTAAAAAGTACCTCCATGTAAGGGGACCGGGGTTGGGTGTGCATCACTTCAGTCGTTTTGGGGTTTCGTGCCCAGACTCTACCTTGGGTGACTTTTCTAAAAAAATACCCATATCAACTTTATCTATTCCCTTTCATGGAACTCGTGATATATTCACCTGACGCATATCACCGTCAATTATCGCACTGCAGTGATGCAATATCTATGTTAAGCGGAACCGAGGTTGCAAGTAAAATAAGTTATTTTATTTTCGTGCCCAGGCTCTATATTGTATGTGAATTTTCTTTAAAAAAAAAGTACACTCGTGTCAACGGTTAATTATAATAATAATAACATCAATTGATTTAAGACTAGCTAATGTTTTCTTTACAGAACATCTTCTAAAGTTTGCAATAAATTTCCATAATTAATCAAAAATATTCAGATTGACCTTCGTAATGACTAATATCTCTGTCTTTGAGATCACCTTTTGCATCAAGCTTCATCCACTACAGAATCATCTTTCTGCAACAGCCGATCAATCAACCAATGACTGCATGCTTGCTTGATGGTTGAAATATTTCGTGAGAGATGTAAGTATTTTGTGAACGTTTATAACTGTCACCTGTTATAGTTTACATGTTTAAGTCACGCCTTGATCGTGCCAAAGTCCGGTGATCATTTATCATACAAATTGCACTAATAGTCACGTCTATTGTTTGAGAGAGAGAGAGAGGGGGAGGCATTGCTTTAATTATTTTGTTGTTTTGTTTTGGGTTTCAGATTATCGACAAATGATATAGGTAGGACCATATTTCACTTATTTGCGTCACCAAACAGTTGACTTAATTTTTCGTTATTCACACTATTATTCACATTATTCAAATATACAAATAAATATAGTAAAAAAAAAGCAAACACACACATTAAGAAACAAAATGAACAACAAATTTGCAAGAAAATAAGGCTAAGAAAATCTGGAACTTGATATTTGGGTGCTATTTTTTCCCGGTGGCAGACAATGCACCACTAACGATATTTGGAAGAGACAAAAAGAACGTTGCTTCGTTAGCAGAAAATTCCATGATTATGCGATGCTGTTAGCGCTAGATATTGTTCTTTGAACGTTTTAGTGTAACCTCTTAATTCCATCATTATGCAACTTGTTTGTAAGACAAATACAGAAAATATAGTCTCGACTTCTAAATATAACATTTACTTGAAATCTAAGGCATCGTGATATCTGAGATGTGATGAAATTTGTAGGATGAGCAGTGGAACGATGACGTCATAATGATGTAATATCAATGTGTAAATAGCTAATGAAATTTACTTTTTATTAAGGAAACTATACAGTACTACTACTGAAAAAAAAACAAAGAAATTTATGGCTAGAACAATGGATTCGAACTAGTGACCTCAGACGTCACTGGGTCGAATACATTGTTTCAAACATTCCAGTCAGTTTTCTGTTATATAGTTACTTCTATAGTCACGGCAAAGTCTTTGTTAGATATGCAACCATGCTCACAATTTTTCAAAGAGTTAAAAGCAAGCTTTTTCATATTTCTGACATTATGAAACTATTTCGTTCACAAGTTTTCTTAGTCTCGTTTATATGATTTTTTATTTTATTTGGAAAGCAATATAATTAATGAATTTCGTTAACATTAAGCAATTCGTCAAGTTGTTTTCACTTTACAGCCCCAATGATGAAATTCTGACTCTGAGCTTCAATGTGATGACTGTGGCTACTAGTACTTAATTAACTCAACATGTTTGCATTGAATTTGCAACCTTCTTGTGATACGGTAACCAACAATTGAAGGGTAAATGAACTACATTAGCTGCAAATATAACCCGTTCCTATATAGGCAATAGCCCCCTGATAACCAAAGTGGGGATCGCCAAAACATTTTGGAGGGTCGCCGTTGGAGGATCGCCCACCCAGGAAGAAAGGTTTAATCATCTTAAAACATGATTACTTCAAAAGTTGCAAAATATAACATCATTTTGGGTTCTATAGTCCACCAAAAAACTCACACCGGAGAAACAATGAAATTTACGCACACACTTAACAGGTATAGGCCAATAAAACAATAAACTATAGCATAAAATTTGTTCCACACAAAATTATCTGTTTTGGCTTGAGTTGTTAGTAGCTCGATCAGTCGATATGTTAGAAGCAGGACTATACCGTTGTTCTTCCAAGGGTCTCTTAGAAGCTGCTAAAAAGTCTTCTTGAGATTTAAGAAACTTAAATTTCCTATCATTTATATCCTTAATATTTGAAACTTAATTCGTAGCAATAGTAGTATACGATGATGATTTTGTTTTCATCTTAGAGTGAATCTTACCTTAGTCTTTGGCCTTCATCACTAAAGTGTTGCTTTGGAAAGACCATCCCGGGGTTTACGTGGATTGGGAGCGGTAGTCGTATCTTTAGGTACATGTCATTCAACCACCAATCATAACTCTGGAAAAGATAAAAATCAATGAAGATTTGTAACAATGGGTGACTTTAAGGAGACATAGACACACAATGAAGATTTGTAACAATGGGTGACTTTAAGGAGACATAGACAATCAATGAAGATTTGTAACAAAGGGGGACTTTAAGGAGACTGTAACAATGGGTGACTTTAAGGAGACATAGACAATCAATAATGATGTGTACCAATGGGTGACTTTAAGGAGACATAGACAATTAATGAAGATTTGTAACCATAGGTGACTTTAAGGAGACCCCCAAACATCATTGTTGATCTGTGAGATAGAGGTAACTGTCATAAACACCTTCCCCAAACATCTTAGAAAGAACTTATAACTTTTGGGAAATATCACAGCGTTTCTCGACATGTAAGGCTTGAGACTTGATCAAGTCCAAACATGACGTCATCGAACCATATGTACTTCAATTGTGTATGTTTTTCTTTGTGTTTTTTTTTTAATGTTTATTTCCTATAATGGAGATGGGTTTTGAAAATCCGAGGGTGGGGGGGGTCAGAGTCCAGATCATATCTATTTATCCCAATATTCAAGATATCTACCTTGAAATAATCCCAAATGTCTGAAATGGTTCTTGAAGACTATATCTATGATGACGTCAGCGGCTCCGTCAAGGCCCAAATGTTAATTTTAATCGGTTGTTTGCACAAATACAACCAAAAATGATCTCTTTAGTACTTTCTGCGTACCAGTAAAAAGGGCAACCATGGATGCCATAAATGACAATACTTGACCTTGACGAATTTCTAAATTCATCCTAACGTTCCTAATGTTCTTTGAGGCCATATATGGTCTTAATATGGTCTATATACTAGAATGAGAAATCCAGCCACTTTAGTTGATGAGCCATTGGCATTCAAAGGGCAATATCTTAACAAGTAAACGACTGATGGATATGTTATGGTTTACTGATAGCCATTGTAGTGGTGAACAATCGCATGTACCTACATACAGTCATCCTTTAAGTTATATCTCAGCCGTTTAAATCATTGAAATGTCTGCATTATTATATGTTAATTTTTTTCTTCCTTTTGTCTTTTTGTCTGTCGGTATTACTGTCTGCCTGTCTGTAAGTTCCCCTGTGTTTTGCACTCTTTCATTCCCAGGCTATCTATCTGTCTGTATGTGTGTGTGTGTATGACATATGTATGTATATATAAATGTACGTGAGTATATGTTTGTTCGTTCATGTATCAACCTGCACGTGTTTTCCTTCTCGGTATTGGAAAAATTTCACTATCAGAGTTACGGCTTGAGAACGTCCGCATCCAGCGCACCGTGCCTGTGGAACTCACTTCCAGAACATGTAAAATTGTGCAATACTGTGAACAGTTTCAAATCAGCACTCAAAACGTATCTTTTCACCAAAGCATATATGTTATAATTGTTATTATTATGTTAAGCGCTGCGAGAATCATTTCATAGTTTGTTTGGCGCTATATAAAAATTATGTATGTATTGTTATTATTATTATTATTATCTGTCTAATGTGGCTTGTATGTTTGTCTCTTTGTCTTGTTCATCTGTCTATAATGCTGTCTGTTTGTTTGACCTCTTCAGTCTTATGCCTATATAGTTCATTCAATATAAAAAGGAAACTACAGATCTTACCCAGTTCGTCGTTTTCTCGACGTATTCCAGTAACTTCTGTTGCAAGAGTTCCCCATTTCCTCCATCCCTGCCAAACTCGTGTACGATTGCTCGCGTCCTCTCGTACTGCTCCGTCGATATTATGGGCTTCAGGCTTCTCAGATATTTATTCAAGCTCTGCTTTAACGGAGGAACCGGTAATTTGGGAAGTGGTTTCTGTTAAAGAAAATAAAATTGAATGAGAGACCAACAAAAAAAGAAAAGAAAAAAAATCAAGCAGAAAAGACCCAAATTAGAACATAATCACATAATTTACGGGAAAGAAAATTAATTGGTAGGATTATTTGAGATTTTTCTTTATTTTTACGCCTAAAGGTTGGGTCTTTAAAGGATTAACATAACAATAGATAATATAAAAGGCACAGCCACCAAAAGTTGAAACAAAATATTAACGGTATCGTATCTTCTTTTTAAGCTGTCGCTTACCAATGGGCTTTATGGTTGAATTTTTGTATCTTGAGCTTGCTAAACCTTAGCTATATTGCTGCAGGCCGCAACGTTTATTTTGAATTTAATAGTATTTTCAAAGAAAAAGTTTCGAAGATAAAAAATCAATTTGCAGTGCTTTGCTAGAGCATTAAACCATGACGTAATTAGCACGTGAAAAAAAGTCTTTCTCGTAACGTTCGGACGTTAAAAATATCTAAGTTACCATATATATATATATATATATATATATATATAGTTATATATATATATATTATATATATATATATAGTTATATATATAGTTATATATATATAGTTATATATATATTTATATATATATATATAGTTATTTATATATACACACATATATATATATATACATATATATATATATAGTTATTTATATATACACACATATATATATATATATATGTATATATATATATGTATATATATATATAAATATATATATATATATATGTATATATATATATATATATATATTTATACAAATTTATATATACAAATGATATTTTCTTGAATTCTCTATAAGTTATCGTAGTTTTGTATAGTACGATTAATGCGCTAATAGCAAGGGCAGAGAAAGATTCTTGAGGTCAGGATTATGATAAATCACGCCACAGTCTCGATGTAATGGGACTGGGGATGAGAGTGGATCAACTTATTTAGGATTCCGTGACCATGAATAGGCTCGATACATAGCTACAACATCGTGTTGGGTGTATTGTATAAGCCAGTCAACTTATTTAAGTTAATAAAACATTCGTTATTTTACCGATTTAAGTTTCTTTTTCTGCGGTGGGGTATTTAAAACCATTTTCAGTGATGAAAGTTTTCCAACGAAAGATTCCTGACAAGTTCTTCTTAAGTTCTGTAAAATCTCCAATGACCTTAACACCACAAAGTTGAACTATTTTTGGCTTTGTTGTTTTGTCGTTTTCGCGTTTCAATTCCTTTTTGCCTAAAATGTCTAGTCAGAAATGTCAAAAATTTGCCAAATTGAAGAAAAGAAAAGGTATAGGGTCCTCCGAATGATAAACAATGTCACATGAAAAATGTGCTGGCTTAATCAGGTGTATGTTTGTCGATGAAGTTCAAAGGCCGCCAGAATAGTTTTTCCCCCTCTCTCTGATGTGTGAAATGGAGTAGAAACTATTATCACATTGGACCAGACTCTCCAGGGAGCGCAACAATATGAATTATGCAAACTGTTCATCCATACACAAAATGAACGTGAAATTGCGTCTAGGCTCGCTTCCCTTTATGAAATGTTATCCCACGTGTGTTACAAAGGCCACTGGGTAATTAGCCTTCGGGGCTCTCGCTATGAATATTTATAAGCTATGTGATACCGTTAGATGAGCTCAAGTCCGAAAGGAAACGAATAAAAAGTCAACGAGTGAAAACAAAAAAAAGTGACTTTCTTTTAACGATGTTTTCGACCCACAACAAAAATAGATTCTCTGCGCGAAGGAGTCTAAGAAATATGAAAGAACCTCCGAACTCTGCGTATAAAAGTTTGACCTCGTTCTAATGTACACGTCACGTGATTTTCCTTGATATTTTCCGCTTTATTTTTGTTGGTAATTCTGACTACTTTAATATCTCAAGTTTGAACAACAACAAGAACAGCAGCATTGGCAAATATCAACAATTTCCTGAAATTTAAACAAATATGAAACGTCTGGTATATATAAGAAAAACAAAAGTCCTTGAATAACAGTCGATTTTATACTAAATCGTATCGGGAAACTAAGCCAGGTGTTAAAATACGCGCTCGTTCGACTGTAGTTGACTTCAGATTGTAACCCTGGATGGCAGGCGTATTCAACGTTTGCACTTTATACCGTAGCTAAACTGGACCTACACAATTAAGTTGTCACTCAGTGTCCTTGAGTATTATTAAAGCTAAACAATCACTTCCGGTAAGATTTACCGGTTTTTTTTTAATTTTAACTTTCTCTTCATTTTTATTTCTTTACTCACCAGTTAGCATAGCCATATATGTCTCTATGACCAATATAAAGTGATTTCACAGTCACCAACCCTAACTCAATCAATATCCAGATCCTTAATAGTGGAGTGTCTAATAAGTTTGGCTATTCCGTTTATCGATTGTCACTATTGAAACATTCATCCGCCATATGTTTAAAGCTAAACATTTAGAAACAAAACTATATGAGGGTATTATATTATATCCATGACAGGTGTTGAGTCATCACAACATTTATCGAACCTTACTACATTGACGTCATGCAATTACGTAATAATCAGTAATTATGATGCAGAGCTTACTTACCAAACAAATGACGTTGGGTGACCATTAGAAACCACGTTATAAAGACTTATTACCCTTTGTTTTATCAAATTTAGAACAACGATAATCGTGCATAGGCTAACTTTCTTCCTTGGTAGAGTGTGTTTCCGATTGCACAAAACACTAGACAATTTAATAGAGAGACAGACATACATACAGACAGACAGACACGCATATATAGATACACTACTCTCATCAAAAAGTTCATATTCTTGAAGTATAGATTTTTTTATATTAATTTGACCAACAATATCCCCTTATCTTAAAAGTATTTGACATTCTAATTCATGTTCGTGTGATGGTCTTTTTTCTTTAGAAAAAGGTACTTTGACAGTGATTCAAAGTTATCGTCACCATAGCAACAATAAATCAACCCCCCTGGTCACAGACCCCCCTCCCCTTTCCCGCTTTGGTTACACCAGGACTATGCGCCGTTATCACTGACGTATGCTTAGAGAAATATGCTCAGAAAATTGAAAACCAAAGTAATCGGCGCCATGTCAATAATACATCAACCCCTCCCCCGTCACAGACCCACCGCTTCTTGCACACGACCCTCTAGTAGAACGACCATATACCATGTCGTCATCAACTGATGCATAATTACAACCAAATTTAAGTACTTCATCAATTATCAAAAAAAGTAGCCAAGTTTAATGCAAAATGAAATTTGACACCGTGTGTTATAAATAGCTCTTTACTTTTCAAACCGCCGTACGAATTTTCCCGAATTTTCTGTAAGTGTCAATGACATTTTTACTTTTCTATTTGCTTTCTTCGGAAGGTGGTAGTAGTGCGGGGGGGGGGGGGATGGGGTGGCGGAGCTATGAGGACAACCATGAAATCTGTTCTTCCAACTTTCTTCAATCACTGTTTAGTTTTGGCGCGCTTTCTTCATCTGAATCCATTAATGTAAGATGCACGGAATTGATTCGTTAAAATGACGTCATCGAGTCGTTAAAACCCCTCCGGCTATTTGGATTGAACCTTCTGGCAGAGTGCTTTTTTTTCTTCTTTTCTTTTTTTTTGGCGATTCGGAAAAAGATGACTGCTGGTGATAAGGTGATGCAAGTGCATGCCACTCTTTTATTAATAAAATTGATTGAAAGTTCACTACGGTTAAACCGTTAAAAATCAAAGACTCTCTGAAAGGTTACGCCCGTAAGGAGGCACCCATAGGAATTATCAGCGTATACAGTGATAACCTCTGACAGAGCCAAATGCGCTAATCAAGATTCTTTATTTATATATATAAATTCATTTCTATTTTAATATACATCAGGTTTTCGTAAATGCTTGTAGCGCTTAAAGCAGGAGTATCTTCGTTAACTTAAAGTCTCTTGCACCATTGATAATGATACGATTGATATTGGTATGATTGATGATACGAAACTTAGCAAATCACTCATCATTTTTTAATTTTTTTTTTGGCGTTATATAAAGTTGATGATACCATAGCGCTAATCCAATACTATACATACCCTTAAAATACAAGTTCATGATTTCTGGCCCAGTTCCACTTAAAAGCTGTATTCTGCATCTGGTATAAACATGCACAACTGATGGTTATGCTATGAAATCCCAAACTCTGTCTCTCTCTTTCTCTTGCCCTGGTCTACACTTTCAGAAAACAATACTCTGTGCAGCGTTTCTGATTGGTACATTTTGAGGTTTTGGTACTGCCCCCTATTTTGTTAAGTTAGGATAAATCATTTAACACTCATACCAAAAAAATTACAAAAAAAGGCTGCCAGGGTCAATTTGTTCAAATAGAGGATGATGCTTGCCTAATATTCCACAACATATGGGCATGAAATTAGTTTTAACCCCAAACTGGGTTGATCTCCAAAACCCAAGGAGTGCCATATGTACATAACAGGGTTTTTGCATCCCCCACCTCTCTGTTTCTCCTCCACCCCTTCTCTCACTCTCTCACTTTTTAACAGATTTTTTACAATCTCATTGTTATAATAACATACTTGTTTGTTTGTACATACTTTCACATCGCATGCTTAACACACATGTACTAGTACATATACTTCCACATCGTATGCTGAACACACATGTACTAGTACATAATTTCACATCTTATGCTTAACACACATAGTTTTCAAATCGTATGCTTATCACACATGCACTAGTATATATACTTTCACATCGTATGCTTAACACACATGTACTAGTACATAATACTTTCACATCGTATATGCTTAACACATATGTACAAGTACATAATCCTTCCACATCGTATTCTTTAACACACATGTACTAGTACATATACTTTCACATCGTATGCTTAACACACATGTATTAGTACATATACTTTCACATCGTATGCTTAACACACATGTACTAGTACATATATTCACATCGTATGCTTTGACCATGCAGGTGCTGTCACTCTTCTCACAAATATACCTATATCTCCCATTCGAACAAGACAAGATGAGATTTATCTGTTGATGTTTTCATCCCGTATCGTTGAGAATGTTTGAAAGGTATTTTCTGTTTAAATCATTGACAATTAACTAAAGCTGTACACGTCTAAGACAACAGCACATTATTTGAATTTATCAATTAATGCTGGCAAAAAAATATTCCACAAATTTAAAAAAAAAAATGACTTGTCATATTGAGTGTATATCACTTTAATAACGTACAACAACCCACGCAGTTGCTTTAAAATCCAAAGCAACAAGCAAAACTATCATGTTTTTAGCTTTGATTGATCACACTGAAAACATAAACGGTGTTATGTAGTTAAGGTTGGCTGATTTTAAGAGGATATAGGACAGAGGGACAATTTATTTTTTGGCTAATAAAAGTGAAACATATTCTTAAGCATGCTACTGGTGAAACTTTCATTCAGTTCCTATATATTTATCGCATGTCGAGGTAATAACATTTCAAGTTGACATGTGTCGCACCCCCAAAAAAGTGAATTTGAAGCTATTACAGGTGTGATAACAAATATGCACATCACTGACAAATGTAGTTTTTGGTTTTCTTTAAAGTGTACATCCAAGTGTCATCTTGTGGTATTTGAATGCATAAACATATGGAAACATCAACGTCGTTGGGGGGGGGGGGGGGGAGTCATGGATAGCTTGCCATCCCGAAAGCAAGGTTGGAACCATTAATAATCCAAGTTGAAACCAGTGAAAGTGCAAAATAACTTTAAAAGGAAAAAAAAAACATTTTGTCGTCGATTGTGCAATTAGGAAAATCAACTTCGTTTGCTTCAAGTTGAGTTATGGTACAAAATGTGAACAATTTCAACTACCGATATCTCCAAAAAAAGTAATTGAGGATTATAGATGCAAATTTTACCACAATGTTCTTATATATATATATATATATATATATATATATATATATATATATATATATATATATATATATGTTCTTATTTGAATAGTGAAAAATAAGTTTTTCCCATAGACTGTCCTGTTAAAGAATGAACAAGGGTATATATAAGAAAAGACTACGGTAGTGAAATTGGAACAGCTTGTATGTTGTATATAATCAGAAATACAGTTATGAATGATAAACCATTCTTTTCGCTTCAATGCTACTAATACCAAACACAACCACAACTATATCAACCAGGGTCCAAGAAGCGTCAAACTCAAAATGAGCATTATATCATTTTAGTGGTTAAATATGGAGACAGCATGCCGAGACATATTAATTATCATATGTAATTTTGTAAGATATAAAAGCGACAACTTTTTTTTTATTTTGATTGATTTTTTTCGTTTTTCTGTTTGTTCTTTTGATTAACTTGATCATAATTGTTTATATCAATTGGAAAACGGAGGAAAAAATATACTATTAGAGTTGTTTATATTACACACTGAAGGTATAGGTTTTAATCATGATAACCGAAGTTGTAATGGTGTTACTATGGGGTCTCACTTTTTCCTATATGTAACATATTTCTTAAAATCTTTAGTTTATGAAGTACATGTTTATTATCAATTTAGATTGATGACAATCTAATTATATAGTCTGATCACAGAGAGAGATAGAGACGAATGATTCTAATTTTTTACAGCCGCGAAAAATATAGCTTCAAAATGATCACTCCCTGGTGAATATCAACAATGATTCCTCAGAGTGAACGTACTTTTTCTCGCAGACTGTTTACTGTTAAATTAATCCAATCGATCGTGTCTCCAGTTTTTGCGCCTAGTTTATTTGCTTGCTTGTCTTTAATAGTCCCGAAAAAACAAACAAATTTTCCATCATTACATCATGTAACCACATCAACTCAAGGACTATTTGTTAAAAATTAACTCAATCGTAATGTTTTTTAGTGGTGTTTTTTAGTTTTTGCTTTAAAGCATGATGATGGATTTAATCATGGGACTGTTTTTTTAATCTTGATTGTTAGGATTCGCGATTTCCATTAGTTTTGTAGTTTGACTGAAGCTATTCGTCAAATTTTGTCATTTTTTAAGAACTCTGTCTATTTAGAGAACTTTATAGTGAATGAAATTTAAACCATCGACATAAATCGTTGGATTGAATAATTGACCTCTAATATGTTTTATTTTAATTAATAAACCACAACTATTATTATTATTATTATTATAGCACACTGCAATGTGTATGACCTTTCTGTAAATTACTGCACATATTTGAACAATTTCTGACATTGGAATCCAAAGTATGTTATGCGCATGCGTCTGAATAGTGTGATATTTTTGAAGCCTCATCGCGATTACTGCCTTAAAATGGCGGAAACTCTGGTGATAGACGAAATAAAAACTTTCATTTCAAGAAAAGAATATTTTCACCATGTTATTTGATGAAACAAAAACCATCTCAATATATTTTCCCTCCTCGAGATTTGGTTGATTGAAAATAATATTTTTTTAGCTGGGTAAACCTTCCTTTACTTCACGAAGTGAATCACAAACTTCGATATTATTATTATGATGATGATGATGTTGATCATCATCATCGTCACCATCGTCACCATCATCATCATCATCATCATCATCATCATCATCATCATCATCATCATCATCATCATCATCATCATCATCATCATCATCATCATCATCATCATCATCATCATCATCATCATCATCATCATCATCATCATCATCATCATCATCATCATCATCATCATCATCATCATCATCATCCTCTACCCTAAGTTGTTGTGCCTGAATTTAATCTTATCAGTCCTTTTTCATTCTGTGTTTATAATTAACCATTTCGTGGAAATGTTACGCTCCTCTGTGGATAATATGTGATTTTTGATATTTGTTAATAAACTCAAAACAACATTTTCAGCTCGATTGCCAGGGTGGAAGGCATCATACATTCTGCTATTCATAAATGTAATCAAAAAATATCATCAAATATCTTATTTTCGCCATACCATACTTAATATATACAGAACAACTATATATTAAACAATCATTTTTAGCCCTTGGAACATCCCTTAAAGTCTTATGTAATGCAAACACGATAATTGGGATACGTCCCCAATATCATGCTCTGTAATGTCATTTGAAATCTGATCCCGGCGAAAAAGTGCTTAGCAAAGTAGAGGAGGGAGAAATAGACAAGAAAAGTGAGAGAAATGAAAAATGTAATAAGAATCAAGTAAGAGCTGAGTGGGGAAAAAAACGGATGCATAAAACACAACACCTACATGGCGCCCTAAGGTTGACATTATTCACAATCAAAACAAATTTTAGCAAATGAAATATCAGGGTAGGAAAAAGACGAAATAAGATGAAGAAGAAGATGTGTTGATTTGATCAAGTCATCCGAAATATTGAGCTTTATACGAAAAGGAAGTTGATTAATTGTAATATAAAATTTCAAATATTTCAGCGACTTTTGAAACCTACTGGTTGTCACTTAGCAACCAGGCACTGTGAAATCGTCCCAGTGATCATGTTCTATTTGTAACCAAGGATTCGTACTCGCTGTCGTCCGAACTGATGCGTTAAATGACGTCATAACGTTTAACTTTTTTTTCTTTCTCTCTTTTTCATATAGGGGACGATAAAAGTCCCTTGGCTCAGATATTGTATAGGAATTTTTCAGAGAATGAAATTGCAAAAGAGGATCAGTATGATCGCCAAGGCAATTTCATGCTTGAACACAGAGGTCATATCCATTTTCGGAGAGAAACAAACAAATAGGTGACGGCTGGGCGTTATTACTTTAAAGATCGAAACAAAGAGATTCAATAACCACAACAGAACGGAATAAAGTGTTAATCGATAGGTTATGGTGTTTCCATATATATTTATATATATATATATATATATATATATATATATATATATATATATATATATATATATATATATATATATATATATATATATATATATATAAATATATATATATATATATATATATATATATATATTTATATATATATATATATATAAATACATATATATATATATATTTATATATATATATATATATATATAAATACATATACATATATATATATATATACATATAGATATAATATAGTATAGTATACCTATACTGTCATTTACAGCATGTAAATTACAGTATAGGTATACTATATATCGTATTATTTGTACGTTTTAGTCACTCTTGAAGCGAGAAGTGACAATTGATTTGATTAAAACGTACAAATAATACGATATATAGTATACCTATACTGTAATTTACATGCTGTAAATTGCAGTATAGGTATACTATACTATACTGTATCTACATATATATATATATCTTTATATTTATATTTATATATATATATAAATAAATAAATATATATATATATATATATTTATATATATATATATATATATATATATATATATATATATATATATATATCTATATATATATATTTATACCCACATGTTCCCAAAATTAAATGTCTAGCACTTTGACAGGATGTCGTAATCATTTTAAGAAAAATGAAGTAAATCTCGGCAAGTTAAATTAACTCGTCCGACATTGCCATCGCGGCTGAGAGTAAAAACTCATCTTTGTTTTATAGCCTCTCGTTTTGTTAACCAAAGTAAACCCCAATTTCTTTGGCAAAATATATCATCTTTATGAATTTTTCAGATCAATCTCTCCATATTACTTTGCATTACGGGGAGAATCAAGACAAAAGTGAAACGTGTCCGGTTTTTGACAAATTTGATCAAATACTCTCACTGCATCTACAGTCTCTGACGTCACATTGAGACAACGTAATTAACTGTAATTTGCTCCCATGATGAAAGACACACTTTAAACTTGAAGTAAAACAATGATCAGAACAAGACCAAGTAAAGAAAAATACCATGAAACTCGTTTTCATAAGATTCATGAAATACAGAGGACGGTTAGTTTTATATTGTCTACTACAGTGGGTATCTGTATCACTAAAACTGAGATAGGAATGGAATAGCTCTGGCCGGGAAAGATACGGCGCAGAGAATGCAAGGGAAATGAAATGAAAGTTGAAGAAAACAGAATAATTGTAAGTTTTTAAGAAAGGAAAGATCGGCTGATATAGGCCTATATTGATATTAAGTTAAATTTTAATAACTGGAGACATTAGGAAGTTAGATTCATTTGCGACTGACACGACTTATTAATAAACTTTTGAAAGATATCTCCTTGTCAAAATAAAGGGGTGGGGGGGGGGGGGGAGGAGCTTCATGGTTCGCAAAAGAGGACGAATTGATCGAAAAATTGAAACTTGCCACATTGAATTGAAAATGATATTGGGTAAGATATATATTTTTTCCAAAATCGTGACGAGAAATTGTTATTTTGCAGCTTACAGTATATATTATGTGAAACAGTATACTGTCAATCTTTTACGATAACTAGAAAAAAACAAAACGCTTTTTTTTAAATGTCTTCGGAGTTCATAATTCAAACATGTCATTCTTGGTGAGGCACGATACACACAATCTATCTCTTTAAGTGTGTCTGGGAACAAGGCACAAACTTTGATTATATTTTTAAGGTGCATGTGTACCCAACTCGTTTTTTTTTTTTTTTTTCGTTTTTTTTTTAAACTTTTCAGGAGAAGTCTCAGGGTATGTTTAAATGAATAGATTATGATAAAAAGAAATGTAATATTTTTCCTTTAGGGGTTTTCTTATTTTGAATTTGTTGGTTTTGTTAGAACTTCAAAGTTACCGAACTATGTGACAAACAGTATAATCAACGACTGCCATTCGGATTCCGTTATTGTAATTTATTCCCAACAGGAACTAGACTTAACATTTTCGTTTATGACAAATTTTCCACTCACTTTGGCCAAATAAGGATTGTAAAAATACTTCCTGTCCTAGCCACTGTATGTCCTATACCTCAAGCACATGTAATTGAGGTAACTTTTCCACACACTTAGATTTACAGATCTTTGAATATATCCAGATGTTTCGAAGTTTATCTGTTACATAACTGAAATAGAAACGTCTTTGCAGAAAAACATAAGCTGAAAATAAAAAACCGAAGAATTCACTTCTCTTCGTGGTTTATTAAGAAAAAAGTCATTAAATTCTCGACTTTGTAGCAAATTGTATAAAAGTTTACAATTCTCATCAACATATAGTCAATATCTATGAAACTATATAAACTTATCAAAAAATATATATTTATTCTATAACTGACATCAGATGTATAGGCTATATATATTTGTCTCGACTGACTGGCTCCAGCAATTCTGTTAAATGTCACCTTTTTACAGCAAATAACAATTTAACAGCATTCCAACTATACTGTTATGAAAAGAAAAAAAATGTCTGAGACAAATTCCAGATGTGATTAATCGTCAAGCAATTGTTTCTTTGTTGTTTTATTTTTCTTTATATAAGCTGTGCGGACGAAAATCAGTGTCGCTCTCAACATGCTCAGTTTCAAAAAAAAAGATATTACTTAACCATTTTAACTATACTCCTCAATGTATAACGAAAAGCAAATTTCAAGACGCTATGGAAACCGATCTTTTAAAGTCAAAACACGTAATATATTCACTTTTGTGTTGATGAGTTTAATTGCTTGAATATAAAACTTATATTTGTTTGGTAGTTACATGCAATGTATAAAGTAGTCGAATATCAACAGACCTATTGCTGTTTCTCAAATTCATGGAGACATTATTGACACGGGTTTCAGCAATGCATAAGTCATTATACAGAGTGACACACCATGTTGAATAGTATTCACCACAATTGGCTATATAACAAGCCGTTTCAATGACAAGCAAAACTGAACTTGTTAAAGAATATTTCCATATGAACGATATAGATAATCTTCGGTTATTAAATATGTTTTTGGAGCAAGTGATACAACTAATTATATGCATATTCATTATGTATTGTTTGTATTCTCTCGTCGGTGACAAGAGATGTACGTTCCTCCCACTAAAACTATCTACGTTGAAAACCGTATGAGTCGGTGGCAGTGATAACACATTCCTGATGGAGATGCTGATACCATTTACTAGGTGTGCTGACACCATGTGTAAGAGACGATACAACCATTAACTAGATGTGCTGACACCATGTATAAGAGACGACAACACCATGAACTAGATGTGCTGACACCATGCGTAAGAGACGGCAACATCATGAAATAAATGTGATGACACCATTCGTAAGAGACGACAACACCATGAGCTAGATGTGCTGACACCATGCATAAGAGACGACGACACCGTGAAGCAAATGATGTGAAAGAGATGTCACCATCTTATTGTGACACTATAAATAAGAGACACACGCACTTGAAGGAAAACATGCGAGACAATAGCAGTGAGACAACGTTAGGTGTTATACCACCAGTAATTCTGACACCATGTAGGTGTATTACAAGCAATGGTGCTTACGCCAGCAACGCCAAACAACGTCAAACCATAAATTCATCGTTCACTGGCGATCATGTACAATCACCTCTCCATTTTCTCGTTCCCCGTCCTAATTGTGTTAACTTCCATATTCAAATCGAACAGGGGGCGCAAGCATAAAAGTGTCTGTGAAGCTATAGACACAAATAAAATGAGAGTTAAAAATAAAATAAATGACATCCAATTGTTTTTAAGTAGGTCCTACTTAAAAATCATTAGAACTGCTGCTATATTTAGCTATTTGAGTTCATCGCACTTTAAATGCTCTATATAGCTTTGGTTTCGATCAGTACAAAACTTCCTGCTTTTATATTGAACGGTCAAAATAGCTGAGATGGTCAATTCGACACCGACAGTACGTGATATTAATTACCTTCTATCTGATGCATTTCCATGCATAATCATAATGAAATCTATACAAAGAGGTCCACATAAGTTGTTACTTTAATTAAGGTAACTATACAGCACTAAGGATTTTACTGTAACGATTCTTTTTCGACCCGAGAAAAAAAAATCACTCGGCTCTATATACAACACCACGCACAGAGGCGTAGCAAAATGGGGTCTAGGCGGTTAGTTGAACCTTCCTTTGTCAATTTTATTCACTAAAAACTACTTTAATTACATTCCCGTTTCAAAGGGGGTGGGGGATGGGGAGTCTATCCCCCATTTTGTGTCTAGACTCCCCCTTCACCGCCCTCCGCTCATACCCCACCCCAAATGTGAGAAAATTGTGAGAAAGCTGTTTGTTTTTATTCAGAAATAAGGTCCCGCCTCCTCCCTTAGAAAATCATTTGGCTACCCTACAAGAAAATCTAGCGTCATTCCTGAATTCAATATCACACCTATCATAGTTCCTTTTCGCTGCAGTTAGATTCATGAATTTGCATCAGGCAGGGCCTTAGCCATACGACTTCCTCGATCCGCCTCCTATCCAAATTCCTAATCTCTCTTCGTTTTAATGAAAGCTTCAGCAGACAAGTTTTTCATTTTTACCTCCATACGCCCCCATACACACCCATACATCACCATACACCCCCACACACCCCCATACATCACCATACACCACCATACATCCCCGCTACATTACCACCTCAGTAAATCTGGAGCGGCCTTCGTCGCGAACGGCGTTCTTACCAATAATATTTAGGCTCATGCAGTTTCATGAACATTTGACATTCACAGTTGGAGTTCCTATATCGTCAAGTATTCAGACAAATTAGGATGCGCGTATGGTGAGAGGGTGGTAATGCTTACGAACTTTGTCAATGCTTCATAATTACTAGAATATACGTGGATTTAAATGAGAAAAGGGTATCGTTCCCCCTCCACCCTCCACCCTCCACCTCACCACACCTCCACCACACCATCCCTTCACCCCTACATATCCATACCCCTATACCCCTCCACCCTCTACACCCCTCCATCCAATATGGTACCTTCTCTGAAAGCCATTAGTCTACACCCCTTCTACATCTCCACACCAACCCCCCTCCCCCACCCTCAACCTTCCAACTCAAGTACATCTGTTTTTATAAATTTCTCTTTTTTTTCTCTTTCTCTTCACATATCCTTCAACTAGACTGCCATTACACATTTGTCTAATAGACACTTTAGACTTTCCTATGTATGATAGCCTGTAGCATTTTAATGAAACGAAATTGTTTCTCAAGCTAAACAAAACCCTACACCCTCTACACCCCTACACCCCTCGACCCAATATGTTACCTTCTCTGTAAGCCATCAGTCTTTACACTCCAACTGCATCTTCAACCTCACCATCCTCCCCCTCTCCCCACCCCTCCCCTCCCACCCTACCCTCACCCTCCCCCTTCCAATTCCAGTACCTCTGTATTTATAAATTTCTATCTTTTCAGATATCCTTCAACTAAACCGTCATTACACATCTTTATGCTAGACATTTTAGACTTTCCTATTTATTATAGCCTGTAGCATTTTAATGAAACGAAATTGTTTCTCAAGCTAGGCAAACCGCTGATGGAAACCCGTAGCTCTTATACTCTTAAATATTCAAGATTTTAGTTTTACCTTATTTTTACACTTCTATGATTACCATGACAACGATAAACCAAACAATGTATCCATGCACCGGAAGAACCAACCAACAAGAAGAAGAAAGAGTAGCTTTTATCAGCACCCATGCCTTGTATATATATACTGCTTACATCACGTGGTAAGACATAACCTTTAAATGAAGAGGGGGGAAAAGAACCCTCTTCTTTAGATCCCTGTTTCTTATAAAGAATGAAAACGAAGGAGAAAGAAGAGATATCCTCTTTCAAAATATGTTGTTCCACCTGTTCCCCCAAGCCATAAATGATCTAGAAAATGGAAGACACTGAAATGTAAGGCATTTAAATGAAAAGAAGGGGGAAATCACTTTGACTGCTTTCTCTATTTTGTTGTCTATACGATAGCAACAAATGCAGCATCTCTCTATAGCCTCATAAGTATGGTAATAACGAGGGGCGATATCACGTTTAAATAATTTCAAAGAATAATTGCCCAGCTATACTGTATTTTCATATATATTTTTTTATAGGGTATAAATGCAAAGGATCTTGATAGATAAAACAACCATTAAATCGAAGCGATGGTCAAGAATGAACTGCAAAAGTAGTGTTTCCCAGATCGATATTAAATGTTCGTTTATATATATATATATATATGTATATGTATATATATATATATATATATATATATATATATATAAATATATATATATATATGGAGAGTTATATATATATATATATATCTATATATATCTATATATATATATTTATATCTATATATATATATATATATATATATATATATATATATATATAGATAGATATATATATATATAGATATATATACATACATACATACATACAATACTATATATATACATACAAAACTATATATATATAAATATGATGATATATCAAAAGATTTTTTAATCAAGAATTTAGTGTTGAAATGTCATATTCAAACACAAATAGGAATTCCAATGTTAATGATATTTTAGAGTCCCATTTAGTTCTAAAGATTGCTTCTGACGTTATAATTCTCAAAAGCTGACCCGCAAGTCTGTGTACTAGACTAAGAAGCTCAGCCACTATAATTAATAAGCCTCTGATGTTAAAAGAATGAATTTTGCAGAACCAAAAGTGAAACTGCTCCGTTTCCTAAACCAAAAAGGAAAGGGGAATAACTCCAAAAAGTAGACATACAGTAAACAGGTGCGATGTCATTAAATTGGCAATTGACAACCACTTTTATCTTTTTCTTCAAAATTTAATTCCAATGATACTGCTTCTATAAAACAGATAAATAAATAAAACCGGGAATATACTACATTCACTTGTGATATTGTTAACTTTACATCCCCTCAAGATATAACTCAACAACTTCCCTAAATTCGGCGTATCTGTCAAAATAGGTAAAAACTAAAAAATTATGTTAAATCGTTGGTTGATTCGACCGCATTTGAATTTTAGCCGATTGTCAAATTAAGTTACTGGCAACCCATGAGGGTTTAGAGTTTAGTACGCCTTAATTGTAGGAAGGAACGTTAACGATGATTATGGGCCGAGTTCAACCAGAACAGGACAAACCCTTGCAAAATAAACCCACCCTACGGAATAGTTGAAGGGACGAATGTGGAAATACATCTGCAGGGATTTATATACCTACAAGATAATAAATAAAAGAAAAACAACAAACTTGAAATCCGGAAATAAATGGGTTATACTAATTAGCCAATAAGAAGAGCTGTGGCTCTTTTTTTTTGTTCGTCATTATTTAATAGTGCTTCAAGTTTAGTTTATAAACTGAATTAAGAACTTGCAAAAACAATTGGACTTGGCCGATTTTCCTATGGATTTGAAAGCCTGTTTTTCTTTCTATAAACGTGAGATAATTATTTCAAACAAACGGCAAATATAGGTTCACTTGGGTATAGTCAAATCGGTGTGGCCTCAAGTAAAACGGAGGCAAACTTGCAATTGCCACGGATATGTAAATCCAATGATGACGTCACGACACGAATGATGTCACCTGGGATATTTTGAGGCACAACTAGGAAGGCAGATGTTCATTGAGTTCTTAAAAGTTTGCTTTTGGATGTGGGTCTTTTTTTGGGGGTGACACACTTCACGAAATGAAGGTGTTCGCTTCCACAAATTTGATTTACCCCAACTCAAGTATAGCACGGTTGTCTTTTTATGTCTAGTATGCCAAAATTACTTAGCCAGTCCTAGCGGAGTTGGTTCCCATTAGATTTACACGTGTAGGCGATTTAATTGATTTTCAATAAAAACAGACAAAACAAATGTACTTAATGTGCTATATAAGCTTTCAAGGTTATTCTAGTACGTGTAAAAGTAAGTAGAATGAAGGTACATTAAGCTGTGATCAAAAATATGAGCATAAATAGCTATTGTCTTCATGGACGGTCCGCAAACCAAGGGGGAGGTGGGGGAGGTGGGGGAGGTGGGAAGGTGGGGGAGGTGGGGAGGTGGGGAGGTGAGGAGGGGATTTCGCGGGAGTTTCACACAGTTATAGTTTTGACGCTAGGATACATCCATAGGTCCAAGCTATATATATATTTAATTATTTATATAATTATTTATAATATTTCAATTCGGAGTTAGTGGGGCGTGACTCAGTCCTCATGGGAGTATTTCTGGCTCATGTGCCTTTAAAGTTTGCGTACCGCTGGTCTAAAATGAGGGCAGGGCGTTATGGCAGTTCGAAAATTCGAAGTAATGATAAATGTAATCCTGTAAAAAGACACGTTTAGAATAAAATGTGTTCTTTATGTATAGTAAAAGGAAGATAATTCAGTAGTTGAGAAATCTTCTATGCTGTTAATTACTCAATAAGTGACAGGTAATTATATTTTGGTTCAAAGGTAAACTTTACCAAAATTAATGATTTTCACTTAAATGTTAAATACATAGAATATATATACCCTGTGCATACTTCCAGCCTCAGATTGAGTACTATAAGTTTAAGTGAAGGGGAATGGGAGGGGTAGGGGAGGGAGGGACGGGGAGGCGGGTTGGCTATAAGAAAACACAGATTTGTTGGGAAGCTAATAGATCTAATTGCTTCATGCAATTTGAGGTGTTTTAAAGGGTTTAATGGAGAATCATGATACTAATTTATCTCTGAAATCGTCGAAAGTATCGATGTTTGCATTATGTATCCTCAATTATTGGAAAACTTTATAGTACTAAATTGATGTGTTTCTTGTGAGTAAATTCAACTTGTTAAAAGAAGTGGAAAAATAGTGCAGTTTCTGTCATGGCACATATAACATGTCTAATGATGTTTTTAAAGTAAAGTTTGTTCATAACATAGTAAAGGGAACTTTAGCAGAATAATAATCTTGAAGTGGAATAATTTTGATCTTTATTATGGAAAAAAACAAGGAAGAATTGGTGATATTGTCGAACAAAGCCGAAGTGAAGTCGAAAACATATAAACTTTTATCCTTAAAACGAACTTATTAATATGACCCCGTGGAACCATATATTATCGGAGCCATAGTTTTATTCAACCATAAATCAATCAAATTATAAATTTCCTTGCAAAACATTGTGAGCTATTCATTTCCATATATGACATATCTTAAGAAAAATTGAATGACAATTTTCTAAAATATTGTAACATTCTAATTTTTTGTCGCGGGGGTAGAGCCTTCGTACATTACTAAGTGGTCCCAGAAAGATCAAGCACAAAATTAAACTATAGCCCGTATGTTTCGCAAGATTAGTATCCCCCCCCCTCCCCTCCACCCTTACCAAAACCAAACATATATATGTAATATACTTACAAGATGTATCGGATTAGCAATATCGTCATCCTCATCGAGGCCGCCATTTCTTACGTATTCTCGACGCGTTGGCATGTGCTTCTTGTGCATTAAGATGGCTGGTTGACCAACTCCCGTTTTTGGCATGGAATCAGCAGTAAGATCGTTCGTCTAACTAAGTACACATAAGTGTATAATCTAACACTCAACACTAAACTTTGCAACTGTTCGCTATCGTAAAGAGTAAAATCAATAAATTCTCAAAGATCCAAGCTACTTCACTTAATGCAATTGTTCTCTTTTTCTGTGACAAACGCTCAAATGTTTTCCTCTCACCAGCAAAAGAAAGTCATGTCCCGAAAATTATATTTTTTTATTATCTTTAAAACTTCCCGCCAAAATAAAAAAATCTCGTCACGTGACCTCAGCGTTCCACTCCGGACTTGTTTTGATTTTTTTTTTTACTCTTTGACTTTTTTTTTCCAATTCTGGCGCGTCCGTATATAAGTCCGTCTGTAGTTAAAAACGCCGTAATGTGTGTCCGTGTTGATTGATATAATATCAAAGCCTGTCTTATCAGCCACCGTCTCTTATCAGCAACCGTCCAATTGACTTAGAAGCTGTAGCTGCAAAAGGAATCGAAGAAGGAGGAGAGAGAGGAAGTAAAAAAGAAGAAGATATAAGTGGTAGTACGTATATCAAGAATAGAGAGCATGATTTATTTCTCGCCAGACCAATCCGTTGACGTCACAAAGGGTCACGTGATCAAATGGTACTGATTAAATGAATTGTTGGATTGGTTTCTATATAGCCTTCTATTATTTTATTCCCTTTTTTTGGTGGTGGTCTTTTATGTTTTTAGGGAGTTGAGTTGAGTTGTCTTGTCACTATTTGGTAGATTTCAATTTTCCCTTTCCCAGGATATTCTCTCGTTTGATCAATGTAAGTGTTGTGCGATAAATATACCTAAACATTGTAAACAATGTGTGAGATCCGACTGACACTTTTATACAAGAACCCAAAAAAAGGGGGGGGGAGGGAGAAGAAAAAAAACTAATAAGAACATTTTACGAAATTAACTTGGCTTCCTTTTTAAAATATACATCGGGCTGTACGCCGATGGAAGTATTTTTTCACTTCAAGTTAAACCTGAAGTATTAATTATATACTGCTGTCCTATGTATTGTTTAGTGATATACGTTCCCGGGTCTCGTCGTTGATTGCGTGAACATGTGTCAAAGGTCATATCGAGTGTGAATGCTTACCATGATCAAAATCACAATTTTCTACTTATTTTTTGGTTTAAAATTGTCACATTTATTTCAAATTTTTAAAAAATGTTCACAATGTTCAAATAGTTTTGATTTTTTTTTAACTGCCTCAAATATCTCCAAGTTTTTCAAATTTTTCAAGTGACATGTCAGTAATCAAGTTTTACATAACTGTTTGTGTACGTACGTATACGCGAACAACATGAACCAGCCAATTTACGACTATAAATGCTACAATCAAAGCACTTCGGTGTGTGAGGATGCTGCAGAGATGATATTTGACGTCTGAAGACAACGTTGTTTACTTTAGAAGAGATAGAGATGTATCCAAAACAAGGAAATTGAAAAAAGTTATGTTTGATTAGTCGCCAACTTTATCTGACTTGATTTTTGTCCATTGACAACAGTATCTACACTGTCGAGTTATAACATCCAGACATTTCCATTTGGTGTATAAATTAATAAATAAGAAAAAAGGGAGGTAATTTTTTTTCTTGACAGAGAGCGTTTGCCGCTTATTCAATGTATGTTATAGATTTAACTTTTATCTGAAAAAGATAAAGTTAACTGCCAGATAGATAGTATACACTTATATGAATATATACAACCTTGTGCTTAATTTCCTTTGTCGTATAAATTTCGAAAAGGTATATCATGATAGAGTGGTACTTTGGTAATATTAATAAACTGTGTTACTAGAAGTGAAGTTTATTCCTATATCTATACTCCTTGTGCTTTAAACAGGCTGTTTCTATAGGTTATAAAATTGCATTCGCGATGGTCTTTTTCTATTTATTTCTTTATTGTTTAAAGTTGAAAGGGTAATGGAAAGTGGAAAGTAATTGACTAATGACCCTCGTAAACGTCAAAGCTGATATACTTGACCGCAAGGTAAGTTGAAAGTACAGTTCTCGGTTCACTGAAATTCGACGAATTCAAAGTTAAATTGTAAATGACAGTTGATCATTTGATGGTGTCCCGATGGTAGGAATATATTATGCAGCATGTAAATGTGTTTCGTAGCACACAGCAAGAGGGCCCCATGTTGCAGCAAAGGACATGGGCCCAAGGGTCTGGGTGAGCAATTTTGAATATTTGGCAACTCTAGAACTTAGCTCGGATATATATAACACTCTTAGACTATCTCTGTTGAGGACAAGTTCCTTTGCACATTTTGTTGCGTATCGGGAAAGAACTTTAAGATCTGTTCTGAACAGTATCTAAAGAAAAATATCAAGGCTTTCTTTTTCTTCGCAGTAAAATGGTCACCAAAAAGCGAAACTTCCCAATATGAGTAGAAAAATCTTGAGGTTACATATAGTTTTAAAAAAAACAACGAAATAGATATCATTTTGCAACTTTAAGGACCCTTAATCGCATAATCATATTCTCAAAGGGGAAGGGGATACCTGATTTCCAGGTCCCGGAATGTCGCATCAGCCGAACCAACCTTATGACACTGCTGAAGGTATATACCTGTATGTGTGTATATATGCTATTATATGCATCGTGGGATGAGTCGTTATATGATGCTGCGCATGCCATAGATACTTATATGGGCATGTTCGCGTGCATGGAAAGCAGTTATTTCACTATGCCAAGAATGTGGGAGATGGCGCATGATTTGTAACTTACAGTTCACGTCGGGGAAGCTAATCGTTTACACTTTCGCATTTTACTTGATTTACCATTGCGGGATCAGTGTCCATGCAGATGGGAAAACTCTAGACTGGTCCTATGTGAAAACCCCAGCCCGGCTAGGGCTTGAACCCAGTTCCACCAGGACGCTATTATAGGTTTCATTACTTCATTACTTCTAATGCCAATAACAATGGTGGTTGTTGTGAAGTCGGTTGGTTAGAAATTGATTGTTCAACTAAAATTTAATGTTGAGTAGTTGCCATTATCTCAAATATGTATCGCTTCTTTTTTACGGTTTCGGTTAAAAAAAACTTTCCTACCAGATATTGTTTTTTCAGGTACGTTAACATTCCTATTGTCTTACAAAACTTCATGGTTATTGGGTCAAATTCGACTCAGAACGAACTTTTATGCGTCTTTTTGTAAGAATGTATATTTTCATCTAAACGGCCCATAGAAATTCTGCCCTATTTTTGTTGGGTGGATAGGTTGATTAAACTGTGAATGTGTATATTTGTCTTCCTAACAGATTTTACAATTGGACAGCGTCCCGCTAATTAATTCATTACTTTGTAAGTTTGAAATGTCTATACTGTTTATTTCGGTAACGGAAATGAATGTAATCACTTCCATAGTTAGCCATTTCATGTCTGTACGTCAGTTCTAAACAAAGCCGGTCGTATCTGTCAGTATACATACTGCTTAGTGGCTATAGGGTGTAAACATACCAAGCTGTCACCGTGTGACATGTCACGTATTGCTTATACATGTACAGGGAACGACCACTATTACAGCTTGCACTTTTTCCAGCTTCGAAGAAAATTTCATCTCTTACCGACTTTTACTATATTGGAGCCATCAGAAAGCTTAATAAAATAAAATAAAATTATCATTATTTTTACTTTTATTGTAGATATTGAATTATTTCATTTCCATATGATATGTAGGATGGGGAAGGGGGGTGCCCTCTCATTAATGAATTGTTTCTCTACGATAACTAAATAATAATTAAACAATAATTGTCAAACGTGTAACTTGTTCTCACGACCTATACCCTCTTAAAAGGAGAAAGGAACACACCTTTCGCAAGATTCAACAATCTAGCTTCAGTTATATATACACGGTAAGACATTACTTGACTTCATAAGTATGTCATAGGGATGTCATATGTTCCTGTAAAGTAAACATGGCAAATTGGATATTTAAAAAAAACATTGAAAAACTATGAAAATGTTTCATTTTGGTTTCTTATCTGTTTGTAAACATGTAGAGAGACAAACAATCATTTTTATCAACTGAGTACTCTAAGAAACATATTATGTTTTTTATGAAAAGCGAACACATACATATTACAGGAAACGTTAACCTTTCAATTACTAGCGGCTCTATGATGTTAGTTTTAGACTTGTTTTAGTCTTCATTCAGACTTGCTCAAGTCATTTTCAGGGAAACACTACTGCGTGTATACCGTTAAAACGTCAAAACTGTGATATCTGCCAAATTGTATTCGACGCTTCGAATGATATGTTTGGTTGAGTTATTCTAGTTACGCTTTACTTCAAATGTTTCGTTTGGATTTCGCTTTCACAAACTGGGTCAGAGTAATCCATATGGAGGAGGGGGGGGGGGTTAGGGGAGGGGAGGGGTAAGAAGAGGGAATGGTGAGGTGAGGAGTGCTACTCCGACAACTTGACCCCCCAAAAAGCTAAGATTAAGAACAATTATTGTCATCTGATCAAAGCAATTCTTTAATTATATTATGAAAACAAAATCGAATTCATTATTAAAAGCGACGATGTAAGACTTAAGTTGATTAATAATTAAAATTTAATACATGATAAGTATAGAATCAAAAGAATGACAATTTAAAATAAACAACGATTTTTATCTACAAGGTACGAAGGTAACTTTTTTTAATTGAGAGAAATTTTGAGGCAATCAACATCTGAATGCCTCTTTAGTCATTTTTTGTTTATTCAACAACTGAAGTAAGAACAAAATAAAATAAAATTAACAGTGAGAACAATCTTTCAAAGAATTCTGGTGAATTCTATTAATTATCAATGAAAGCTAAACTTTTTTGAATAATTTACATCTTTTAACAAACCATCTTTTCAGCAACTTTTGTCACATTCGCATAAGCAAATCTACTCGAGCTTGTTTCATTAAAGTTATTAATACGACAGTGATATAAAATATTATAAGATCTACACTTCATCGATTCTCTTTGTAATACCAAAATGAAAATACACAAATTAGCAAACAGAAAGGTTATCTATACTAAATATGCTACTTTATATCACGGAAAATCAAATCCCACTGAGAAAATATCTACTCACACTTGGATGTAGGTATCAAAAGGTCAATTTCATTAGATTGGATTTGATCCGGTAGTAAAAGTTTTAATCAAATTTACTATTTCATGCCTAGCTATGATATCAAGTTTATCCTTATTACTCATTTTTATTACTCACAGTAGTATATTTCAGTACTCAAAACAGTTTAGGAAATCTTTAATACGATTAAAACCAAACAAGGCCAAAGACAAAACAAAAACCGGAGAGAGAATAGTTATCTTTAGTAGACGTATATTCTGTGTGCTATGCTCGTTAGCTAACAATTTACAGCACCCGTGGGTCTACTCGTCTTAAGAAGATGTGATTTCTTTTTGCAGTCTTTCCAAAAAAGGCCACACCAAAAAAAAATATGAGTGAGAGAGTGAAGGAAGGAAAAAGCTAAGTTGGTCTTTTGAGATATAGGGAAACACACAACGAGGTACTTGGGTTCTTTAATTTATCGGGGAGCGACTGATTGATCAAATAAATTTCATTTCAAAACGGACCGTGAGCATGAATTTTACATCAATGCTTGGTAATTAATTCTCTAACTTTGAATGGTCCCTGAGAAAAATTACAGTCGCACTCTGGGAATATAAATATATATATATTTATTTGGAGAATAGATTCAGATAAGAAAATGATTGCTCTTTTTCGATCGAAGCAAGGGAGAAAGTGGCATTTGGGAAGAAAGATTGTGCGCGCGCGTGTGTGTATTATATATATATATAATATATAGAGAGGAAGCAGGACGAAAAAATATGTATGTTCCACATGTGCGCTTGCTGTTTTCGAATATAAAATTAACATATCCCATGTGATGGAAAGAACACATCGTCTATGTATGCAATTGCATTTTTACGGCTTAATATATTGACGTTGTTATAAATATAGTTGTGACGCAGGTTACTCAACTCCTAAGGAAGGCGAACGGAAGCAGGTGAAGGTTATGCAACTAGTATATATCTGATCTGAAAGAATGTTAAAAAAAAAACATGGACCGGATTACTGTCGGTAAACTGTTGGTCTTGATGTATTTCAGTCCAACGAAACGACTTGAGTGCTTGTAATATTTCTATAATTATTCCAATATTCAAATATTGACATATTCTTAAATGTCTGGATTGTTTCTTAAAGGCTAAATTAATGGCAATGTTTGTCATTCTTTTCTTTTTTAATTATTTTGTTTTTCTTGTTGTTATCGGTTGTTACCGAAAATATCATTTTATCGATTCAGAACTTAATTCCGAGTTTATAGATAAAGAATACTAACCCACTCCTTGTGTTTTAAAAGAACTTAGATTTCTGATACATTTGGAATTCCATGATCTTTCTAGGACAGATTTTGGCAACATATCCTCATGAATAAGATGTTTCAATAATTTTGAAGATGAAATTACCCACAAGACACAGAAAGAAGATTCTATTAAAGTAAGATAAAAATATGTTAATGTAAACTACACTTACTTTCTTCTGAAGACGCATTAATAACATATAAATGAAGTTTTTCTATCTTTTGAACCGAAGCATGTGTAATTGTTGTTATTGTTATGGTTGTTGCTTTACGTTAAGGTTCTCTTGTTTATTTGATTAAGGGTTGTTTTGTTAAAAGTATATTATCTCGCAAAGCAGTCTGTCTGTTTAAGATGATGTTAATGTCACATAGAAATACAATTCTAATCGATATGTTATGTACATGAATCGACCCATCATAAATCAGCTGTTTGCTTGTTTTTTTTTTGTGGGGGTGGGGGAGTTCGTATTTGTTTGTGTTACCTTGGTAGAAAGACTGTGTTCAGAAATGTCATTATTATTATTATTATAATTATTATTATTATTATTATCATCATCATGTTAATGTTTTTTGAACTGTCGTTTTCTGTATCTTTTGGTTTGTGTGTGCCAAATATATTGTGGAAAACATTATTTTTCTTGCTCTTCCCTCGATAAGCTCACTGCAGCGTATATTAGAAAGTTAGTCATCCCCCCCCCCCCCCCCTTAAACGCGTAAGTGTCAGTGTGTATATAGGCTACATAGGTCTTAATACCGCGGTATACGCTGGGAGCGTAAACACATGGCGTTACTATATATACAGTTAATCATTGCAACCTTACTTGATTGGCAACGTTCGATTCACGAAATCAGATCCAAATTTTATCGGACGAAGTTAAACGTTTCACAAGCAGACTCCTCTTGGGTTTCAGGCAAATAAAATTTTGTCGAATACATCCTTTTAACTTTTTCATTAGCGATAAGAATCTCCCAGGAGATAAACGGAATTAATCAAATCCGATACGGTGTGATTTATCTCAATTGCAGAAGAATCTATTTAAACATGAATGTGGGCAAGTAAAGGGGGCTTTACTTGACGCAAGTTAAAAGAAAAAGTTTGTTTCTTTACCATTGGCTCTTCAACTCAAGCTAGAGAGAGAGAAGATGAAGATGATGAGCAAAACTCGTAAAGCGAGGATGAGAAAATGGCAAACTTCCGACTTATCAAGCATCATCATCATTTTTTGGTGAGATGGAGTGAAGTTCTAGGAAGAGTTTTTTTTAGTTAATAAGAGCATATAGTCATGATGACCTAAGCACAAAAATTAAATAACGAGGAGGTTGACAATTGATTCCGATGATTGATCTATGAGTAATGTTATACGAACGTTATTATAATCTGAGGAGTTACTGTAGATTTGCAACGTGCATTCTGGGCACACAGCACGGGACAGACGGTCACAGAAGTGGTGCAACCTCTGGGAGAATGCGTTAAATTAATATTGACAATGCATAAATCGTTTGCTTGCACGAGTCAGGGTTGCAGAAAGATATATAGTACGCTAACACAATTGAGCGTTCAAGATCTGCCTGATATACTTTACACATTTTAAAATAAATCATTTGGAATGGACAAGTTATTACTCAATCAGTGTTTATTTGTTACAGTATTGATGCCGTATTGGTGAAATTCGAAACTGTTGTCAGTTTGAAAATAGCTCTTAGGAGCAATGGAGTTTGTTTATGCTTATATGGTAACATTTGCTCGAAATATAGATATATATAATAGATGTATAAATATATATAGTTTTAATTCCGTTCAAACGTTCTCTAATGTATATACACTGAAGCGAGGATATTGAAATTGAGTTGTTGCTTGTACTTAAATGAATGTAAAAGACACGTAACACGACAAATCCAACGTTCTTTAACCTCACCCACCCCTCCTTCGTACTCCCCCACCCCATGTCATGTACGACAAGAGTACGTGCAGTGCGCGCAACAATATGCGCGTGTGAGTACGTCTGCATGAATCTGTATGCTACTATGTAAAGGCTACATCTTATGTGGCACAAGTGTGACAGGCAAGGATAACGTATTTTACAGTCATTTTACAGTTTGGCCAGGACTCGAACCTACTAACCTTAGATCACAAGTCCACTACCAAATCTACAGATATACTTGACCACAATGACGCTCTAAACATAAACTTCAATTCGTAGTTGACAACTGATTACTTCGTAGAATACTATAATAGCCAAAAACAAAGAAGAAAGAAATTAATGGTTAAAACATCAAATGGAATTGGAACATCTAACAAAGGGCTATGTACTTCTGCAATTAACGTAATAGGCTAAAAGGAAACGTTCCATTTTCTACACTCTAAAGATTTTCGTGCACATTTTATGTTTGTTACCAATTACAGAATATTAAAGAGATCCTTTTAATCCAAAATCCATTAAACGAGGTGTTTGTTGTAATTCTTAAAAAACATAGCCTGGAAAACCAATCACGTGGGCAAAGATTTGCAGGCAAGAAAGACTTTAATTTGTCATGGTTTGTAGCTTCACGTTATGTCCTCAGTTCGAATCGTAATCTGTTCTTGCTCGTTGCTATATAAGAGTTTTGCTATGTAATAAGAGTTTGACAATAGATGGATCATTGCAAATGCTTCCTATGATCCCAATGAAATCTTTGTGAATGCATTTTCAAGTTGAGTTAAAACGCTAGCTATCATTCGAGTTGGCGAGTTATCCTCTTATTGTTTTTTGCTAATTTTGTGCTGTGGTTCTTATTAACGTCTTTAAAGTTCCTGTAAACATAATGGGAATAAATCACAGACAACAACTATTCTTGACCTGTCGAAAATGATTATAGACATGACGGTGAAATTTCCAGTTAAATTCCTACATTCTGTTTTTAAGATTACAGCATTTGACAACGTTTCTTTTCGTGTAAACTTGTCACATACAAGCGGGTGTGATGACAAAGATTCACATTGAAAACAAAATGGCTTCTCCAAGATTTCCGTCCAACTTAATATTTCTAATCTAGATGCATCATTCTAATATGAAACCATCAAATTCATTGATGAGAACTTCAGATCCATTGAAGTTCTCCTTTCAAATTTCACCAAAAGATATATTCATTCTGAACTTCCCATTTCGAGATCATTTCATGTAACTTAAATAAGTAAGCAAGTCTTATCAGAAACGGAGAATGTGTTGTTTGCATAGCTTGTGCAGAATATCAAGACACCAAATAGCATAACAAAATATTGAAAAATTTCATACTAAATTATGGAAGTCGAAGACAAATATGCCCTTAATTGATCATTACATCGAACCAATCATCGAAGGAATAAACAGATCGTGTCCTCTCTATTACCTTTCGAGCCGAAAATAGATCACAAATTGCAAAACCAGAAGCATATGCAATTAACTTTATCCGTCGAAATATGTTATTTCTATATTTTTGCTTAATTTAATTGTGAAATCATAGACTGAGCCAGTGAGGCACTCTGGTAAATGCAAGGTATACTGATTCAAATCACTGTCAGTTTGGAAGTACAAACATGTAGATAACTTTACAACTCAGGAACTTCAAGCCATTTCTCATATCATTACAGTTTAGATTCCGCTTGGAAGTACAAACATGTAGATAACTTTACAACTGAGGAACTTAAATCCATTTCTCATATCATTACAGTTAAGATTCCGGTGCAGTCAGAAGGTCTAAACAAACCATCAACAGATTTGAAACTAACTCACTTGTATGTGTTTTTTTAAAAAAAAAATTAAATGACCCCATGCATCCTAAGGTTTCGATGGGCCGTGGGGCATGGGGGGAGGGGTGTACTTGTATTGTTTTCTCGAGGACACGTCAAAACGTGTACATTTGTCTTCGTAATCAAACAGTGTTCAACCGTGTCTTTGAGGAGAAGTTTTAATATTTTTCGATATTTCGAATTTTAGTCTTTTCGATACTTAAAATTTTCGTTTTCGAGACTTCTACATTTTCGTATCGATATTTTGATGTTTCTACTGTTTTGTTCAGAAGTTTCGACAGTTCGACTTTTGCGTTTCAAGGTTTCGATGCCTCGAAACATAAAACATCGCAACTTTGAAAGATCGAAGCGAAAAAGTTGAAATTTCGAAAAGAGAACGTCGAACTTTCGATATATCGAAACGTCCCTTCAGTGCCACGATAGTTTATGGTAGCGTTCGCTATGAAAATACTATAATAACTATAAATATGATCATGTAAATATTAATTTATTAAAATCAATCATTTTCCGACCGTTTGCACAACACATTTCAAAACGGGCATGGCTGATCGAGCATCAGAACAATCCAGTTAAGATAAATAACTTTTAAGAAATTTGTTCAATTCCGAAGTAAAGGAACTTACTTTAAAGCGCATTTAATGAATCGCTTGGTATTTGTGATGATTTTTTTTTTTAAATCGTAATACTTTATCGAGGTTTCAGCTTCCTCGAAATCATCTGGGTGATAAATTGATGAGGCCGTTAACAGACCAAAATGTGTCATTTAAGTCAAAGCACGCTTCTCTATGTTTAAGCATTGTATTTCACCTTTGTTTCACTACTTTATAATTATGTTGACAATGTCTAAATTCGGATTAATTGCGTCAAATGCACGACTTTTTCTAGATGAATGGACTACGCAATCAGTCGATAACACCTTTTCTTAGAAGGATTATTTGTTTTATCATCTATTGGGGGAAACTTTTTACCATGAATATTTTTAGTTTCTTGGTAACTGTGTAAATTGGCATAAATATACTTTTACTCCTTGTATAAGCTCACCGTATAAAAGTAGCTTTTTTTTTTATAGATTTCGATATTGAAGATTTTTCACTCTTTTCAATGAAATATGAGTAAGATAGAACACACTGTGAACAACTGGTTCTTTTCAAATAAAAAGATTTGTATAAGAAAGAAGCTGTTGCAGGTATAGGCTACCTTGTGTAACGTCGATGAAAATTCTGATAAAGTCCAATATTTTGCTATGTACCTCCCTCTTTTTGTCTGTACTCTTTTCATTTTTATTTTTTGAATGGATAATTGTTTATAATATTACCAATACAAATAATCATTAAATCAGTTGGCCTGGTCACTAAGTTGAGCTAATCTTTGACTCAAAATGTTATTAACTTTCTTATACAATATCCGGGTATGATATTTAACTGTTATTGTTCGTTCTTAGTAAGTATTTGGTTTCTTTTCTGTTAACGTATTTTCTTTTCTGCCTTGTCAATATCATTCTACTTTTCCACATGACGAAAAAGCTTCCCTTATATCTCACAAAAATGAAACAAAAGTCCCTAGCTAGTACGACAGCTCCCTGGTTCTACACTCAACTGGCAGCACTGTGATACCATGGAGCTACTATGCACCTGGTCACACTGTGTCAAATGCTAATGGGACTTTCATGTCACCTCGTACGATGAGCAAGCTCTTCGTGGACAAGATGCCCCATGCCGACCTTATTATCTTAAACCACTCCGTGTTTGGAGACAAAACACCACCAGCTTGGAAACTACAGTCAAATCGATGAGAAATTGACTTTCGCTCCATCCGGTCACCAAATAGCCCGCTTCCGTAAATTACCTCGGCATTTGATTTGCTATCATAATATGACTATGCCACCTCTTCAGCCGTCGGCCATTTTAAGCTGTATGATTAGGAAGCCAAACCAACGAAAGGTAATTTTCCGCGTATTGAACGCCGAAGTGTCAAAAGTCATATATAGTTAGATCTGTGAATTGCCTGTCTACGGTTAATCATATGAGCAGGTGTGTATACAAAGTAATTGCATTTGACAAATGCGAATACATCTGTGTTTTAAACATTAAACATGGACGAAAATCCAGATTTGAAACTGGGGGTGTTAAATATCCTTTTCTTTCCCTGAATATTTTCCAATGTGATCAAACTATAACTTTATCTACGAGAATACTGCATACATGTTACAGCAAGTACGATCAAGAATAGCGTATACGACCGATAATGTTAATTACTACTAGTTGAACTAATTATATAATAAATGAGTTCAAACACTATTATGTGATTATCATGGCACAATTTTTTTCAAATCCTGTTCTGTATGTTTGATTTTCTAAGTTTACATGGAAAACAAGGTTTCTATATCAGAATTTGACTTCTGAATTTGATGAAGTTATAGTTTTATATGTAGCTTTAACTACGACTAATGCTTCTGCAAGACTTTGACAATCAAAATTGCAACGAAAAAGATTAAACAACAATAATAAATGAGTTACCATACAGTCCAATCTTCACCGAGGTAAAGCTTTCAGGGAATACGGATGCTTTCATACTGTGAAACTCACATTAACAAATCTTCGCAACAACAACCCGTGAAGAGAACAAAATTGTCGGGTTCAGAAACCTACCTAACCACGTGAACATATGTGGTTTCTGTTACAGATTAGCTGCCGTGAGAAAACGTTTGAAAAGCGATTTCTGTATTTTATCAAAGTGGAAATATTGTCAACAATTGATATAGAGACAATACCAACTAATTATGAACGGATTATCAACTGGGAGAGCAGTATATGGTGGAGTATATTTATTTATATTTTAAATCAATAATCAATCTGTTTCTCCTGGAATTTTTTTGGAAATATATTTTCATTGCGAAAATGAGAAACAATGACTTATTGATTCCCAGTATCCCACATTAGTAGGATCAAGATACAACTAGTTATCCCTGTATGGAGATGTGCAAGCTCTTACAAGAAATATCTTAACATGTTGATTGTAAAAATGGAGTTACATCATTTTTCAAACATTGTAATATCAGAACTGGCCATGTATACACCTCAAATCTTGCTTACCAACCTGCTAAAAGAACACTAGAGTTTCTGCTGCATGAGTCTTTAACCTTGAAATTGTGTGTCCCACAAATATAAGGGTTTACTTTATGTTTTCGATGACAATACATGAAGGTTTTTGCCAGATTTCATATTTGTTTCTGCTGATATTGAGCATTTGTATCTTTCTGTGAACTACCCTGTTCGTAACTGTCACAATTTCAATTGATTGGGGTGTGAAAAGTACTACTTAAGAACCCGGCCACAGATCAAGATACGTATCGACTGCAGCACTGACCACAGGGATGGAGGACGAGGATTAATTCGGTGGACATTGAGACAAATGACTTTAATGTGGCAAAAACACCGTAGAAAGAATCATCTCAATCTGTCCCCCACACTATATTTACTGTGCATTCAAGTAATCGAATGTTTCTCCAATAAAGGTTGGATAAATCATTCTTTTCACTAACAACTTGGGTACTACTAATTTTTGAAGAGGGTTACTTTGAGCCCCTACCCTACACCCTACCCTACCACTCCTAATTGAGCAGCAAGAGACAGGACGAGCAAGGTCAGTAAGAGAAAGAAAATATAATACCATACGCGTATGACTATATCTTTGTGAACAACAACCCTGAATCTGCCAACGCGTTTGGTCCACCACGAAAATAACAGAAAAGTTATTCGAACTACAGCTTTGTAAAATAATGAAAGATTGCTTGACATTTGTCGAAATGTGATTTTTTTTTTACCCCGTCTCCTCGTCTGGTAAGCAGTCTCGTCTACCGCAGTAAGTCATCTTTTAGGCTGACGGTTTTTGAGGCGACGGCTCTGACGTCATTACTTTTTTCCTACCGACATGTTATACATTTATATGTTAAAACATGATACAATGCTTTGCCGGTTTTGCTTGGAACGCGCAATGTGAAAAATTAAACGCTGGATACAGTTTCTATCGATTTTCACCTCGGTGAACATTGACTTTTGTTAAATCGAAATACCTTACGGTCACTAGGATAGAACATTGATATAAAAAAGAAAAGAAAAAAGTTCTTTATATCCCGTCAAATCCAAGAGCGCCCCGGGACTGTCTTTGTAGAGTGTCTCATGGGGGTCTACGTGCGCATGGATGGGTGTCAAGTGAAAGAGTCACTTACGTCTGAGATGAAATTAAGTTTAGTCTTAATAACCTCTCTTTGTGCAACCACGAATAAAATGGGAACATGCTGAAGTATCATGGAAGTAATCCTTTATTTTTTCTCTGTAAATAGATAGTGTCTACAATTTTCATTTACAAGTTACTACATCTTTCTTTTTCTTTTTTAATTTAAATTGAGATGAAAATATTTAAGGACATCTTCTCAATTAAAAGAATATTATATTAATATGCACTTATCTATCAAGAAGTATCACTTCTTGCTATTTCCATTAGTACAAAACTGTTCTACGCTTGATGTTACTCGAATAACCATTTAATGTTTATACAAAGTAATTTCTTGATTTAAAAAAAATGCTTACAAGTTCTGGCCATGGACTTACACCGCCGTGTGTAACATACTCAAAGATATGTCTTACCGTGTCTTAGTAAAATCAGTGACATCTTTGAGCTTTATACTTAAATTTTGAGCTGTTGCATGTAATCACTGCACTCAAATAGCTGTATTGAAGTCTCAGTGAGCAAATTGTTTAAAACAATAGATGCACCCCATGAGAATGGTAGAACTGCAAGGTACTAATCTAGCGTAATTGCACCACCAAACATTGACTCCAAAATGTTTCTAGTATTTGTGTTTGTATCCAACAGGAGAGAAAAAAAAAACATGGTTCCTGATGCCTAAGCTAGCAAAATGTTAACTCTAATTTCTATCTTACACTGCCTCAATATGAATCAGACATGACTCTCCAAAAAATGTCCAATAGTCGTCTAAGCCAGTAAAATATGTACTTCCATTTAGGTTTTTAATAGAGTTTATGTATAAATCTAGGAACAGAGATGCGAGTTTACAGGAGTAATGAACATTTCACTTTGTGGTCTATACTCTGACTTCAAGACCAGGGGTAGATACGATGCAAGTTACAAATATAAGCCTACAAGCTGCTACTCTAAAATAAATGTATAAATAAATATAAATGTCTTGTATTGTCTAAGTAATGGACAGAGAGGACATCAACATTGTTTCTATAGACCTCTCCAACTGAGACCTTTCGCTCTCCTTCTAATGATGATTGGTGTCTCAGTTCCATGAGACGAGACAGGTCTATCCTAATTTGGAGTGTGTGGTTGTGTAAGACATAAGCTGACATGACGTGTATTTGTTCTGTCTTAAAACAAGTTAGTAAGAGACGGTGATAAGATGTCCAAAATCAGTGTATTGCACGACCGAAGAATGATGACAGATATATCAATACGTATTATGCTCTACTCTCGTTTTAAGAGAGAATTTGTTTCATCGAAACTGAACAAATATAAAGTATAATAATCTCAAATAGTTATAGCATCACTCGGTAGTCTACCAAAAACGAAGAGACGAAATGATCAGTTGTGTTGTATTTGTATGAAACAAACATACCGAGGAGAACAGAAAATTCATTTAGTAACAAACAGTATAAATCTATAACTACTTATTTAAACAAAATGCCAGCGAGCAAGTGACAAAGATCAGATAAGAAAAAATCTTCAAAGACAATGTGAAAATTAATAAAACGAACCAATTAACAACCTTACATATTTTAAACGAAAAATTAAAAAAACACACGATGCTAATCGATCTGCTAACAAGTACTATCAAAATTGGACATCCTTTTTCATAAAGGTATATAAATATTGAACTTTGCTTCTATGACATGGAACGGATGATACTATTAAATTTTGTATAAAAATAATACATTTAAAATGTAATATTCTGAATATGCTAACAATATCTCTTTAAATAGCATGGCTTATATCGAAAACTCAACAAGCAAGTTAAATCTAGCCCTATGAATGTAGATCTTTAACAGGCATCGCTTGGATAAAGTTTTGGACTTGAACGAATTGATATACGACCAAGCACTGACTTCAATCAATAAAGGATTTATTATATATTGATTTATAGTATACTGATCGTCTGCCAACCATGTGAGTGATATACAATCAAACGAAACCAAATACTATATAGCAACGCACAAAATGAAAGAAAGAACCAATTAGCAACACAGTGTTATTTATATTCTTAATTTTTTCCTATCAGGACAGTAGGTAGACAAAATAGGACGAAATAAACACTGTGAAAAGTATCTTATGATATAAATGAAAGGTAGTTTTTTACTATCGATGTGTTTGTGCAACGGAATCTTTAATTGCGAGAC
The DNA here is from genome assembly GCF_037975245.1 of Apostichopus japonicus. Lineage (NCBI taxonomy): Eukaryota > Metazoa > Echinodermata > Holothuroidea > Aspidochirotida > Stichopodidae > Apostichopus > Apostichopus japonicus. The sequence goes on from NC_092566.1 coordinate 14,737,355, forward strand.
ACTTGCTTGTCTTGGTATCATATAAGAGCCTGAACTACAAAGCAAAAAGGAATTTACTACAGCACCGGGCCACTTGACGGTTGGTAGTTTCATTTGAAAAAAAACTAAAATATTGTCTCTTGTCATGATAAGCTAAGTTTATTGTTTTTCTATCTCTAAAGTAAGGGTGAAAAAACAAAATACAAAACGCTGCAAACAAAGATGTCGAATAAAAATGGTATATTGTGCAAACTATTAGAAACTATTGGAATTCATTGCTGTGCTTTATTAAAGATTGATGGTGACCAACTATTAGTAACGACGACATATCTTCTTTACTATTCTCGGTAGTCTGGGTAGATTTAGTAATAAAACTTTCCTGTTTGGTTAAATTTGCCTGTTATTACTTATCAAACCATCTTTTGACAACACGAAAAGTCTTCGCGGCAGGAACATTCTATTAATACGTCAAAACATAATAATATTTGCACATGACCAAGGTAAACATCGATCCAACATTTCTCTTTGACGACTCTGGATCTGAACAACTTTAGGAAAGTTTCTAATCACTTTGCGATCTTTAATGTTATCACAGTAAGAAGTGACAAAATAGAGTGTGATGTAAAATAATGAACTTCTGCCTTTAGGTTTGTTATTTCGAGTCACTATTCAATTGTTATTATATAGTTAAATGTTGAAAAAGCAAAGAAGGTTTGGCACGAACTTGATTCGAAATAATGACCCTTGAATATAATCGACTATAGCAGGCTGGCTGTCCAACTGTTAATCAGAAGTCAAAAACTATAAACTTACTATCTGACGAAGGGATACAGTTTGCCTTTATTATTTGTTATACTTACAAACTTACATACTTACAAAGCTGTCCTTGGAAGCAGTGTCTAGTTTAACATATTATTATTATTATTATTATTATTATTATTATGATTATGATTAGTATATTTATTGAGGGTTCAAATTCCACTTTTATAGTTTTATGAGTTGTGGAAATATGGAATATTTGCAAAGCTGGTCAGAATTTGATCGGACAATCATTTGTGATATCAACATTCAAGAACCAAACAATAATACCATATTACTTGTGTCTTGAAATATCGTGTGCAACTGTGTCTCCGAACTTAAGATTATAAGTCAGTCGTTAAACCTACATGAAATTTCTTCCTTCGTCATGTCAGATTAGCATAAACCAACATGCCCTACTGAAATAGTTGTCGAAGTTTTGAAGGTTATACAGACATTTCAATTTGAAAACAAAGCCCCACCAAATCCTGAAACAACCAATCACAAAAAAATCCCCTTGATGATATTGGTCATCGCTTGTTTCTGTATAAAACGTATATTTACCAGACTCGTCTATTTTCCACAAAACTGACACTTTGAGCTGTCAGCCTAAGGAAAGTATGGCTTAATTCTGACAGAACTGTGAGAGTAAAAAGTTGTTGTTTTTAAACAGGGACGTTCCTCCTCACGGCAATGTACTACTTTTCTACTAAATGAATAAAATTCTAAGTATTTGATTTTACTTCAAGCAACAGCGAAGAAGCTATCAGAGAGAAAGACATATAACAATGAGTTCCATACTAGTGCATTCTCTGTTAGTGGTACATTACTTCCTTTGTCCTTATCGATACGAGCAATTGTGACTACGTTATACTGACTGCACTGAGTATTTCAATAATTAACACTCAATGCAGTCAGTATAACGTTGTCACAATTGCTCGTATCGGTAAGGACAAAAGAAGTAATGTATCACTAACAGAGAATGCACTAGTATGAAACTCATTGTTATATGTCCTTCTCTATCATAGCTATTTTTCACATTTGAACCATTCCTGTGACAGGTTTCAAATTCTCGTTTGTTATAATACATCTATTAGATATTAAATACTGCAAATGATGTCACAGTGACATGTAGCATACTCAGTCTTTCAAGAGACTGATTCTTCATGATGCGAATTATGTTCATCGTTTCTCTTTTGCAGTCTATTTACCAACTGTGTTAAGTTCATTTCTTCTAACTATTATAATCTGATTCCATTCCCCAATTAAGCGATGAGACCTTAGAATTAATCCAGACAACGTACGTTATGTCGCATTTGATATCTTCTTGGAAGCTAAGTTGAAGGATTTGCCTCAGATGTAAAGCAAAATTTCAAATATTTATTCATCAATTTATCTTTTCTCCCTTTTTCTCTTCCTCCACTCACCTATGAGGGAGAGGCTACTTTATCAATTTCATTTCGCTCTTCTTACAATTGTCGTTCTTTCTAAATGTGCGGAGGTTAAATGAAGAAACAATACTAATTATTGTATGAAGTAGAGGGTGAAACAATGGTATATTGTCTAAATGGGTATCATTCCCTACTGGTTAATTTACAAAGAACAAAGAGTGGACGTTGTTAGGATCAAATTCCATGTCAATGAATACGTGCATCCTTTCAGAGAAACAGAACCGACAGGATACTTGAGATCAATAGCAGAATTTGGTTTCACATATCATCCCTTCAAAAAACCCGTTATTTTCCATAACTCTAAAATACAAAATTTAAAATAAACGAACTTCCTTCGCAGTTGACGCCCACCCTAACGTAGAGACGGAAGCCCGTGCCTGAAATCCAGCCAGCTAGCAAAAGAATACCTTTTACAAACTTGTACAAAAACTTTACTTATTGATTGTCCCTGGAATATTAGGAAATTAGACTTACTTTGATTTTATATTCAAATTCGCTGACTCAAAAACAAATATTAAGATAGCTACAACAGCAGAGGGATCTTGGATGTCCGCAGCATAAGCGCTATATTTAGGCGAAATTAAATGTGTAGTTAGGTGGAGAATGGGTAAATATTATATGAAAATCTGGTATCTAATTTCTTTCATATGCCATAGTGAGCATTATAAACATGAGATGTCCAAATATTTGTTTACGCTTTGAAACAGATCAACTATAACACACCCCTTCTTTTTTTTTTCTTCGACTCATTTTATTTATACTTTTCAAAATGGCGTCGAGAATAGTCTTTCAGGTCTAATGTGTCATGATTGTAGATCTGTTTCATGTTTGCCTGATAAAAGAAAACATTCCCCGTATCTTTGTATCCAAATGATCATTCTATATTGAAGAGAAAAAAACACAATGAAAACAGTCAATAACTTAAAAATAATTAAACCAAGTTCTGCTTGATGAAGAGCCTACAATCAGGTTAACCATGCCACCCCGTAATATACGAACGATTCAAACAAGCATTTTCATTATTGCTTCGTACACGATTCAATGTTAATTTCAACGAAATCATTCCACCATTTAGAAAAAAACTAACAAACAAAAAAATATATATATATAGATATATAGATCATAACAACGCCTGCAAGGACATTCCGTTTATAATATAGTCTGTACTGTGACACGTGTTAATGAATAGAAGTATGATTGATCGATATATGGTATTGGAAACAGCCAACTTTAGACATGGAAGTAACAATACATTTTATTTCCCTCTTAACACCTGCTGTCAGGTTACCAACAATAACAATAATAATAATAATAAGCGCCATTAAAACTTAGAAACAAAAGAAAATGTGCTATGTGATTCGTGCAACCTTTTGATCCCCACTGCATCAATTGCAACGCTTAGGACAATCCCCCAAAACACACACTAACACGTGCTGAGTCAAAATCAACACAACGCTTGATTATGCAACCACATGTTTTTGTTGTTGTTGAAGTTAGCTATCATTGACAGCTGCTCATCATAGCTACTCACTCTCCTTACATTGGGTGTAAGCCTATAGTAGAATGCATGTATGTATAGCATACTAATGTTGTATGGCAATTCTTGCATTGGCAGCTTTGAACATGCAAACGCCATAGTCCCCCACTTGTTAAAAGAAAGAAAGAAAAAATGTTAAGTCTGTTTTGCTGGAGATTAAATTTTGGCAGTTAGCATAAAATTTAAGGGAACTACTACATAATTAGTTGACTATCACTTCCTAAAGCTAAAATCAAAAGCAAAAGAAGGTCAATATATAAATAAAACTATCAACAAAGCAGCATTGTTTCGTTAGTTCCATCTTCTATAGTTATCACAAGTCTGGTCTACAAAACAATGAATGTCTATTAAGTGTCATTACTTGGACTTTATGGACTAATCATCTTGTTCTGATATTGAACTACTTTCCGGGTTCCGAGAAACTACTCTCCTAACATGATTATTGGACGGTCTAAAGCCATCAGCTTGGTTATGGTTTAAACTGTCATTTGAACCCGACGTATCTTCATATGTTTCGTTCTGTAGTACCTGGTGTCCAGATTTCTTTTGTACAGCCCCATTGTCGTGAAGTTTATATGCGTTATGGTTTCCAAAGTAACCGTTTACACCGCCATCTTGCTCTAGTTGAGCCTTGACTGAATTATACAGACCCTTGGGAGGGTCCTCGGTCAACAGCATAGTATCTTCATGCAACTTAGGTTTGATATCGTAAACTTTGCGAAGACCGAGCAGGACAGGTCCGAATCCAATTGAGACCACCCCGATTATAATATTCAAGCTTAGGAACCCAAGATCTTCGACGATCTCACTTGCCAGTATAGGACCGATTGCATAGGCGACGGAGTAAGATATGTCAGCAATGGCATAGACGCTACCGTAGACTGACACGTAGCGTGTGTCGACGAGGTAACCCAAAGTCGGCAGCAAAGAGGTGTCAATAAGGGCCACACCGAAACATATGCCGCACAGAGGCAGAATGAGTAAGGTAAATGTCTGGCAGAAAGGGACAATGAAAGTACTTAAGCCAATCACAACAAGCCCAATCGCAGCGTATAACCATTGGAAGTGCGGCCATCTCTGCGATAACTTGACTGTCATTATAACTCCGAATACGTGAGGTACAAACGCCGGAAGCCAGATGATACCTGTCTGCCAAGAGACAGCTTTCATTTCGTCCTTCATCCAAATTGATATCGTTGGTTCCAAAAACGCCAATGAGATATTTGCAACGACTAACGCTCCAGCCGCTATAGCTATGTAAGGGTCAATGATCAGTTTATAAATTGGTGTCCCCGTCGGCATCTGCCAACGTCGCTCACCGTATGGTTTGATTACAAATAGCAACAATAATCCATCGCATAGTGATATAACAGCTAAAATCATGAACGGCACGACCTTTCCGGCAAATTCATAGAGAATCCCACCAAAGGGAGGCGCTACAAGGCTTCCGAACGAGATAAAGGCCAATGCAATGCCAAGCGCTTTGGTCCTTTCTTCTTCTTCTGGAAATCGGTCTGCAATCATAGCTAGTCCGGACGTATCAGCAAAAGCCGAACCTACTCCTTGTAAACTTCGGGCGATAAATAAAACGAAGTAGTTCGTCCCAAAAGCGAAAACAGTGGTAGCCAAAAACATAATCGATAAGCCAATCATCATCGGAATATCATAACCGATTTTATCAATCAACGTTCCGGAGAAAGGATTAACCATTAATTGCACGACAGCCTTGGATGCGAATAAAACTCCAATGGCTATTTCTTCGTTTTTATATTCAACGTCTGTTTTGGCTGTTGTGTTCGGGCCAACAGGTGCGCTCGTAGATTCGATCTTTTCCCATGCTCCAATCGATCGGAGATAGTCGGGAATGATCGGAACTATAACCATATATAGCATGTTATCTAGTAATAACGCTACACATACTATTACCAATACGAATCGCCGTTGTGTGGTCGGATTTTGTATTCGTGCTTTCGCCGTACCGATCCATTCGGACATTACCTCTCTACTGTCGTCCCACACTGGTGTATGCATCTTGTAGGTTGAGTAGCGATTTTCCAAACCAATTCAAACTGTGTTAGTTCTTGTTGTTCGTTAACTCTTTCCTTTGGCGTGATAGCTTGAAAGTTGTTGATTTTATGCCTCGCACAGACCTTTAATTCTCAGCCCACCCTACAAATGATGTTCATTAACCTGAAAACAAAAAACGAAAAAAGACCAGGAATTAGCAGGAATTTGTTATTAACGATTATTTCACACAACTTGTTTACAAGTTGCATTGAAAACCAATAGATTTGATAGGTCTCATTTGCACAGGTTTGTAAATCATTTGATTGAAGATGTGATTTTTGTTTTGATGGATTGGTCATTTCGTTTTTGGTTTTGTTTATGAACATCCATTTGGTGGGCTGAAATAAACCGCCTTCGAATTGCATAAGTTCCAGTGTGTAACTGCAACTGGAATTAAGAACACACACGTATACACATACGTATTATATATATATATAAACAAATATATCTATCTATATATATATATATCTATCTATCTATCTATATATATATATATATATATATATATATATATATATGTATATATATATATATATATATAAATATATATCGTCCACTACGTACTGAAAGGCATGTGCGAAACTTATACTTCGGAACGAGTTTCATCAGACTGGCAAATGCTAACTTCGTATCGACGGATGTCAGGAGAAATACGATTACGTGTAATCCAATGACGTCACACTTCACACACCACACTTCTTAAGTGAATAAATATTCGGGGGTGAAAAATAGGCTTAATATAAACTAGTTATACTGCTAACAAGAAGGTTTTTTTTTTATCAAATCAGTGAACATCGGTTGGCATTTAGATATTTTCAATTGAGCGGCCAGAAAAGAATACTACCGGATGAATGAGATTTGTCATCGAGCAGCAGTAGAGAGAAACTACTGACAAGAAAAGCTACAAAATAAAAGCCAAATCAGTAAACCGAAACATAAATACTATATGTTATTATCGGAAGTTTCGAATCTTACTTATCAAATTTATATTGGCTTACAACTGACAGTTAACATTGACAGCTTCTCTTCTCAAAGTAACGGGTTTTTTTTTTTCAGTGGGCTTTTTGCTTGTAACGCATGAAAACAGTAGTATCGCCAATGACAAGTCTGTTTCCCGCCATTTCACCTCGAAACCTGCTAACACGGTCTGCATTACTCATTTGCATTCCCTGCATGACTAATTGGAAAGTCAACTCTGCTCACGATTTTCAAGTGCTTTCCACAACGAATCGATACTAACTCAACGACCCAGGATGACTTAACGAAGGCAACGCGACTCTCTTAATAGTGTTTTGTATAACTGTACTCCTCAGGGGGGCGAAGTGATTATGATACAGGTTAACGCACACATACGGTCACCACTGTACGAATCGATTTTGTTAAGTTAAATGTACAAAGTTTGCCATCATTGACTCACTCAAGTACTCCTATCATTTTGACTCTTGCGAAATCTCTTCAGTTCGCCAAGGACATCTTTCGTTTTCACTACGTCGTAATTTGCTGATCGTGGAAGAAAAAGTAAATCCACCAGTTTTTTTCTATTACTTTCTAAATAATGGAGTTACAAATAATAAGAAAACGAGAAAGATAAGGTAATTGATATCACAACTTGGAATTGACTGAACCAACGACTTTCTTATACGTAGTTTTTACCATTACATCATATACCGCCGCTCATGGACGCCTTTTTCTAAAACACTCACAAATTCTCGTTAAATACATCAATTAATTATCTTTGCTAAATATTCTTTATAGAGAAAGAGAAAAACAAAAAACCGCGATGTGGTAAGTATCAGAGGCGTTGAAAAGCCAGGCCGGACCCCGGAGGAAATCATGCCACCAGACCCCTCCATCTGCTTCCCTTATTTTCATTAAGTTTGTTATGTCAATTAGAATCCAATATTCTTTATCGAATATGTTGCCGGGCGAACTCCATATTTTCTTGGTGTACCCTAGTTACTAACCTCTGACCCTGGGTTATTCCTCTCTCTCTCAGACATACCTACATCAGGCATGCAGACTGTAAGATTGATTGCATATAACGATTAAACTGACATGATCGACTTTTATACTGGGTTTACACTGGTATAAAAGATATTTCTCCTACAGCCTAAGTAAACACCATCGGTTTAGTCATCTTTTAGGAATTTTATCTGTGGTTTCCTTACAATAAGCAGACGGTTGGAAGAACAGATAAGTACATCTCAAGTCGCTAATATCTTGTCTAAGTTTTGTATGCCGCAGGGCTTGCATGGTTTATAAACATCATTTTGATGCTGGTAACATTGCCACGCTGAGGTTGGGCATGTAACTAATTCTACACAATTTACCAATACTATACTGCGCTTTCGTTAAGTTTGCAAACCCAATTCTAATTGTAAATGCCACGGTCGAATCGTGCTTCGGAGTGATCTGGCCGAGCGAAATGCATTCAAACTAAAAAAACCTGAAACAAATCATTTTCCAAACTAATGTTTTAAAAATCTCACGATACACCTTGAAGCACATTTTGATGTTTTGTTTCTGCGATGTATTATTTGCCAGGCATTTATCGCTTAGTGAGAACCTTCGTACATGACACACATTGATGTCGCAGTATCGCAAGGTGACTAGAGGTTCTTGCTTAAAATCCTTCAATATGGAAGTTACACAAATCTATAGCGCCCTCACTTTGAAGTGCTTGCATAAATTTTATTATTATTTTTTAAGTGTCTTATTATCTTATTTAAACTGCATGCCATAGCTATAGTCTCGCTAAGCTAATGCATTTTGACCTAAATGGTAAAGCAGTCACATAAAACACTTTGAAGTTTAATGTAAAGTATAAATCTATTGATAACGTTGTCTCTTTTACGTATCATATTTTCACATTTTTACAACCCCGTCGTCGTTGAACTATGATCGTCTCGTCATTTGATATTTACATGCCTTCCATTGCACAGTACTCAACACAAGCCCTTCTAGAGGATGTATTTTTCCTATTTAACTAACTCGATATGAACGCCCACTGCTAATAAAGTCACACCAAACTCTCCCTATGAAATTCGGTTGTGACGGGATAAACAATTTTAAGACATCGCTGGCGGGTTTTAACAGTGTAATTGAATTAAGCCCACTTGGCGTAATCTCGTTTTATCCGTCCGTTTCTCGCGGGTATTTTGGTAGGCTTGCCAAAGGAGAGTTTTTGACTAGATGAATAGCAAAGAAAATGCCCTTCAGATAAGAACCCGTGGGATTAGACATTCAAAGAGGTGCAAAAAAAAAAATGGCATAAAAATATTGAATGTTGTCTATACGCAATAAATGACTTCCAACATTTCCGCTTCGTGGAAATAGATTTGGGTTTAATTCTTTCTTTCCACTACTTCGATTCGTCTGAAACGTCAAGTTGGATATGATTCATTCAAAGATATGATTTATCAATATTAGAAATTCTTGCCTAAGTCAGTGATTGAAAGAAAACTTTGCTAATGTTTTCTCATAATAATGACAAAAAAAGTCCACATTAAATATTCTCCTGTACTTCTAGGATACATGAAGACTAGAGTCCCTTTCTGTATCGAGCAAAGGAAAGACTTTGATGAACAATGTTTTCATGTTATATTCATATATATATATATATATATTAATAAATACGTATATGTATATATATATATATATATATATATATATATATATATATATATATATATATATCTATATCTATATCTATATCTATCTATATATATATATATATATATATATATATATATATATAAATATAAATATGTATATATGTTTTTGTTATATGTTGTAGAAGCGAAATATTTTAAATAGTTGTTGGTGCAAAGTATTCATTTATTGTCAATTGAAATATATCACAACAATGAATAATTGCCTTCAAAAGTCCTGATAATCAAAAATCATTAACCATATCGCTAGATTACCATCTAGATTGTCACTACAGTCCATATCTGAAGGTGTGAAATCTTCATTAAATCCTTTCCTTACAAAATATTGATATTTATCATAATTTTCTTTTTTTCTTTGGCAATCACACATGATTTGGTCTTGAGCATGAGTAGCGGCCTTGCGTCTATACGTTACCCTTGGATCATGTCGAAATCTTTCTTACAAAAGTGCAAATAAGGGGGGGGGGGGATGTTACTAAGGAAGTTTATTCATACTGTAAGCATTTTCAAATATGGCTGCCTTTAAAGGTTGTTAGACGTCATGTTAAAGAAAGATCTTTGTAAATATTGCCATATGGTGTCGGTGAGTACAAAACATCTGTTCAATGTTTAGAAGTACATTATAGCAAGGGTTAAGATGATCAACAGTACTATATGAGCACACGGATTTCATTGTCAAAGAAAGTGTCATGATATCGCAAGTGTTTACACAGTACGTGTGACTGTAGTAGTGAATCGAAACACACACTATAATAATATCATCCTACTTAGTTCAATGAAAAACTTTCATAATGGTTACCTTCGTTACCTAAATGCTCTATGGAAGATTCCTAGAACACAGCTCAAAGCATTGAGACATTGTGGGTGTTAAAGAATGACAGGAATAAGATAATCGACAGAACCAGGAGAATACGGACTTCATTGTCACAGGAAGTGTCATGATATCGCAAGTGTTTACACAGTACGTGTGACTGCAGTCTTGTGTTGAACACTCTATAATATCATCCTATTTAGTTCACTGGAAAACATTCAGAATAGTCACCTTCGTTACCTATGCTCTATGAAAGATTCCTTGAACAAACCACATGAAATGTACATATTGTGGGTGCTTGTTGGCTCTAAGGCTGTCAAATTTTTCACGAGGGAATTGAAGCAGACTGCGCATGAGCAAATTGCGAGAATATAACTACTTTCTCTCGCCTTCACTGGGACCTACTATAGTTCCAGCTGAATGGCATACAATCATACTACAAATTGTTACAACTAGGTTCAAACTTACCCAAAGTAAAGTTTCTTGTGATTTTGCAAATGAACCAATATGAAATTAAAAGCCAGTAGAATCGCAAGCTTCACTGTGTAAAACTTTTAGTTAACCGGAGTAAGTATCCAGTTCTGAACTGTACTCCATGAATAATATTAAAAATAGCTTCCGTATAGAAAGTGCGTTACCAAAGGTTCGTTCCCTCCTAACACCCTCCCTCACCCCACCCCTCACACTACCTCATGTATAACGCTTAAATTTTGAGGATGTCTTGTACCATATGTTAGAAACCTTAGCAAGCTTGTATTTCGGTCACTGGAAGTTCACTATCATAGTTTAGTTTTGTTTAAGTTGCATCTGTATCGGCAGTTTTTTTTCTTATTTTCCCTCTGCTTTCTCGTCTTAACGTAAGATCCCATTAAATAATATAGCATAAAGCAAAATATATCATATTTTGAAAGGAGAATTACGTCAAATTGTACCTGGTAAATGCAAATCCTGGAACTACAGAATTCACATGCGTTTTACGTCTGCATAGTTCATTAAAGATGAAAGAAAAAAACTCATTTCAATTTTCATTTGAATGTTTCTTGGATTTGTCAGCAGTAGCAGCAATCTTGAAGAACATATATTCCTTTGGATACGTTTAATTAAATCTAGTGTGGCAATTATTTGTTTCCCTTTCTCCCATTTTTACGCATTCACAAGATGAAGAAAGGCTGTACTTCATCATATGAAATCATATAACTAGAATAAAAAAAACATCCACCGTTCCCTCCGCGTAACGCGTATCGAAACGTCACTTTAAAGAAACACAGTGTGAAATTATTTTGCTAAATTTTCATATACTTTGAGAATTTCGTTTAAGCCATGTTTATTTTTAGTCTTGATTCATAAGGCATGCATAGTATGCATGGGAGTAAACTGTGTTGGTTGGGGATCTGATGTAAAGGCTATCCATGCCCAGTTCGCCTTCTCTCCGGTCAAAGGTCATACAACAAAATCAGATATTATTGATATATCTGTAATTCGACTTTGAAGAACGGGTTGCGATGTAATGGGTCTGATGACATCTGACGGTTCTGAAAATTCCCTTTAGACTTGTAACCTCTCCCCCTGACCCGCACCATACAACACCCCACCTACCGCCATCATCCAGTTATTCGTCTCAAACATGGTTGTATGTGCCAGCCTACAGTTAAAACATCACGCTGGTGTTAAATGAAAAACCCCTAAAACACACACATAGGAATAAGTCTTCGTATAGTTAATTGTATCATATTTTTTGTATGATATGTTATGTTACTTTAAAATGAATCTTCCACGATTCTTTCAAGCAATTTCTTCCCTGTTCTTAATCAAATGTCTGTGTCCCTGTAAGCAATTCACACGTGGTACAATCTATAATGACTCTGCACGGAATAACGACTTTGGTAGTCTTCCAATAAATCATGATTTCGTGAATGAGACCGCGCTTCTTTCAAAATGCCTATGTATCGTATACGCAATTTTCCTGTTAAGATTATTCTATGTTGTTGGTAAAACGGTATTGCAGTGCAACCAAACTATTAACGCGTGTTTATATCTACAATATGTATCAAATGAAGAATAAGTTCTGTATCGTTAAATAAATTACCTGTAACCACGATTTGAGTACCCACCCCTCCCCACAAAAAATGGTGCAATTCCCTGGTCATTTCCTTATCTGTTACTGGCAACAACTAAAACAAAACCGTCCTTTCTTAATTTTTCTATACAAAGTCAAAGACATATAGGGCAAAGTTAAGTGAAGCGGTTTGCTTTGAAAAGGAAATAATTTTCGCACTTTTCAAACACTTTTTGTATCATTAATTATGATAATGACCATGTTACAGACTCGTAAAGAGTGCGAATACTGTTACTCGTTCCTTTGGCATAATGTTGCATGTACTCGTACGTACCCTCATGGGCTGTACTCGTAAAATTTAAACCAGTTTGAAAATCTAGTAATATCCGTACTCGCACTCATAAGAAGGGTAATTATAGTTTCACTCCTATGCATGGCTTTTTTACGGTTCAAACCGTGGGCCCTGTAGTTAAAAGTAATATTCCAAAAGCAAGTGAAGCTGAAACTTAGTAATTCCAGATGAATTGCAGTAACATGCTTATAAGGTGAAGACTCTCAACCTTCACTATATAATTTACAATAAGCATATGCGCAGAGTGATACATAAAATGCATTGAAGTGGAGGTTGGATAATAAACCTATCATGTTGTCACATGAAATAATTTACTACATGATGTGTGCATTAAATTGGTCGGTGCACATGCGGAAGGTTAACGGACACTTGAGCTACACATAGTGCTTACTCCTATAACTGATAATTGTAATGTCAAATAGCAACTAGCCACTTCCTTATAAATCAATCCTTGTTTCAAAGGTATCCAGTCTCATTACCATTACAATCGTCGATAATAATGCATTCTGGTAATTACCACAACTTGCTATAGTTCATGATGTTAAGGTGTCTCTGAAAACTTGGCTATAAGCGTGTCCATGTTTGCCTGTTACGTCAAGTCTCGCGACATTTATTATCCTCGGTTTGAGACTTAAATGCAACAGTAACTATCTAAGTCTCAGACATAGCCATGAATACTTGCATTGAGTGTTACAACTATAGTAGTTTTATCACTTCATTGAGTTTTACAACTAGCCAATCTGATTACTGCATTGAGTCTCATATATATGCTGGTATTAAAGTATTACCACTGTCTTAAAACTATGCAGTTTTTCATAACTACAACGATTCTGACAAGGAGCTAGTTTTATAAATGCGCTGAGCCTTTGTATAGCCTTCTGGCTCTATCCTTATAGTTCAGTTTTATTGAGAACAAAAACAATATGATACAGCAAATCAAAGTTTCATCTTACTTTAAGCATTGTGTATAGGTTTTTATAGAATAATTACTTACATGTTGACAACCGAAATGAGCAAGAAGTAAAATATAAATAAATAATTAAAGTTAAGATGGATGTGCATGAACTGTTGTGAACTGTCGATCTCTTTAAATATGTATAACATAATGGCTCAACAATACGATACTACACAGGCTTAATAGTCGAAGTATTCAACATTTCGAGTTACACTTTGGCATTTTGACATGAGATTAGTGAAATATATAAGAAATAAAACCAAATTGATGGACTATGGTCCGTCACTTTTGGTTCCAAAAATATTAATAAAACAGTGTGGATGGACCATGCACGTAACTATCATTTTTCCCCGTAGTATTTGAACCAGTTTACAGTTATGGTTGTAAGTATAGTATTTCAATCCTTAAACTGATAAGAATGGTCTTTAAGTAGAAATGACAGAGTATATTATTGAATAGCTATAGAATTTAAAACAAGCAATTTCCGTTGGATTATTCTACCATGTCTCCTCGGGGTAAAGTCTTTACCTAATAAAAATATATGAATATTTAAACGATATAGATGAGATTCTGGAAATGAGAAGATAATCGCTTTTCATTAAAAGATGAAGATGTCAAAACGTTTCTCTTTTAGCGACCTTATCTGTCTTTCTTTTTGAGTATTGCTGTGAGAAATAACAGATCAACTGCAGATTCCATTATGTAATAATAACATTGACAGGGGTTTCAGAGTTGCTTTATTGACTATGAAATTTAATATTTCCATCTATTATTGTCACATCCGTCTCCTGTCTGGTCTTTTTTTACTCCTTTACAGAGAATTGTAATATAGCTAATATATAGACACGAAAAATCAATGAAATTTTTAAGATATTGAATTCCTAAAACGTTGAGGTAAGGACGACAATTTCATATCCGGACTAAAGTTAAATATTTAGTCATGTTAACATAAGCAAATAAATAACTCTGTTATATCAAATTCTGGTACAATGTGTAAGCAATTGTTGTTGGTTCATCACTTTACATCGAGAACATTATAATCTTAGTGAACAATTTCACAAAGGCTCAGTGAGTATTTTTGTGAAAATGAAATTAACAAGGAATGCACTATCACACTTTCAATATAACCAGTTTTGCGAAATACAATGTTTATTTTTAAGTTTCTTATTCCATGATTGTTTGTGAAACATGTGCGTTACTCAGTAACAAGATAAGGGGTTTGTAAACCACTCTTACCATTATATGTAATACATATACTCTCTTCTCTCTTTTCAATTCCTAACCAAAAAACAAATTAGTTTCCCTTTAATTAACACATAATTACTTAGCTCTTTATACAGGCTATAGTACAATTTCTACATATATTCAAAGAATAAAATCGTGTAACTGGCTTAACCGACTTTTTGTAACCTTAATACCTTATGATACTCTACGGGAATTAGAACAGGAAGTCAAATTTCCACCATACTCGCTTTTATGTCCTTTCACAGTATTCAAGTTCGTATTGTTATATGATAGAGTTTCTGTGTAAGAAAAGGCCAGTAGTGTCTTCATCTGACGCTCTCGCTAAACCTAACCTTTCAAAGTATTTTATATTAAACTCTTAAAGTCCAGGATTAGATATATCCAGAGGGTTTCTTAGCTTAAGTATATGATGGGAGTATAGCCTAGATTGTCAAGGGGCACTTGTCTCAAGTATATTAATCTACGCTGCATTTCAGCGAACTTAACAAGACGCTGTGAAAGATAACAATAGAAAGTCAGAAACAGAATGAAATCATTATTGGAAAATAGTCAATCACGTAACAAAACAATTGCATATTTTTATTCTTCCCAGCGCGATATTTGGTGGTGGTAATAATGACATTGTAGCTGCTTTTCAAAAAAGTGTAAGTTACAGATATTTATTTTATCTTTATAACTAAATGAAGTCATTAGAATTCATATATTTAAATTATTTGC
Organism: Apostichopus japonicus; assembly: GCF_037975245.1. Lineage (NCBI taxonomy): Eukaryota > Metazoa > Echinodermata > Holothuroidea > Aspidochirotida > Stichopodidae > Apostichopus > Apostichopus japonicus. The sequence goes on from NC_092566.1 coordinate 14,752,994, forward strand.
GGCTTGAATTAGTTCAAGGCTATCTTCTTTTATTTTAAGAAGGAAAGTTTCACCTGTAATAAATAAACACATGAAAAGGAAACCAGAGTCCTCTTGTAACAGTTATGATAACAATACTGTATTGGTGAGTAATCATGGTATCTTACTCATTCCAGCGATAACCTATTCAGTAGGCTTATACTAAGACATTAAGTTTCCTTTCTATACGGTCTACTATCTGCGTACTTTACGCATATATCTGCGTAATTTACATTCACACCATCTCCCTGCATACAGGTACATGATCAATCAAAGTACATGTTGATTATTCATTCCCAACCTAACGTGTTACTTAGTTAATAATGCAGGCCTACATGTTACGCTGAAAGTAATTGACCACTTAAGGTTGTTTCGTGCCAGACAGGCACGTTAATTGTCAGAGGATGAGTGACATGCTTTAAGTAATACACTAATAAAGAAAAGTGTTTCGGAAAACAGATCGAAACGAGTAAGTAAAAGGTTAAACAGTGTTATATGGGACTGGGTGAATTTGTTTGGATTGCTTCATTAAATGTTGACTGGTCACTCAAGAATGCTTGCCCGGCGCTCACAAACTGGCAATAAAATTGCTTCATTAGCACTTAAAACGGCAGTAAATTGTGTATCGTGATAGCTTTCTTTGAGTCGCTTTCTTATCTTCCGGTTTCTGTTATCTTCCTTTTTATGAGAAAACGAGTATTTTGTTTTGGTAACGCGTATTCTTACTAAAACGTATGTAAATCAGGCTGCTATGAAAATTATTACTTGCGGTGCATCCGGTGCGACTTTTACTTATCTGGCTGCAATGTTATTTTCTAGGAGTATGCACTGCTTACAAGTATAGAAAAGGTCGAGTATCTCCCGGACTTTTGTTGACAAACAAAAGCATTATGGTATTTAGTTAACATTATTACATAAATACTTTTACTTAATAACAATTTGCAATATAAATGTTTACGTAAGTATTAGAAGGCGCACATTTGATGAGATATTATATCGCTAAAGATTGGACTATTTAGATTCAAAATTAAAAGTAAAACGTTCTAGATTTGGTCAAGTTTTCTTTCTGGTATGATACACGCTCTTAATGCGTTGTCACTTGGATAAAATAAATGATAAATGTGAAGTTATTAGCAAGTTTAACCATATTCGATCATGATAATTCATGGCATATGTTCGTTACATTCTTTTAAACTTTTAATTAAATGATTACGGTCATTTACTATGAATTCATTTTTCTTAGTTCTTATTGTGTATATTTCCTTTCTTAACGATTACTTCTAAGCTTATATTTATATATTGTTTTAAATTTATACTAGTATAATGCTAGAAACTGAATAATTTATAAGTGACTTTTTACGCTAAATCATTTTGTTATTTGTCATTATATTACAACACATAAAAACTGCATACGACCTTTGAAACCTGGTCCAGCCGGCCCCACACCTATACCACCACAAGACAACATACTAAATCCGCCACAAACATTTCTTTACACAAACTAACTACCGTCTGATATAAGTCACATGTTTAGAAGATCTAGTCTTACTTAGCATCGTAGTTCATTAACTCGTTCCAAGTGCTTAATGAAATCAGTTTGTTGTTTTTGTTAGTCGCACTTTTCATGGTGGAGCGCAATGATTGGCATATTATGTTTATGGATATATCGTCAAACATTAACAATTCTGACTTCGACTCCTCATTTGCGAATATATACCCTACGGACTCGCCTGATTGGCACGGTTCCCACAGAAAAGTGCGATTACTTGTCATTTTAGAAACAACATTGATGTAACAATATGCAAAAGATGTAGGTTATATTGACTTTTCTATGCAGCAGCCCCAAACTAAACTGTTGGAAGAAATTAATTCTGAAGGTTACTTGAAATATGAATAAGTATGTCATCTCTTGTCAAGGGTTAGTGCTCGGCAAAGTACAATACCTGGATACGATAATGGAATTTCAGCCAATGCTGTTATTGCGGTACTTTGTATAGTGTAATAAATAGTAACCCTAATTTTCTAACTTGTCATCAAAAGTTGGGTAGGCTATATACTCCACGCTAGTGTTATATGATAGGCTATGGGGTGATCTACCAAAAGAAATGATAATAGAAAGGCTTATAAAGACCATATGCTAATTTCATTTCACAAACATACATTAAATAAAAGTCATCAAATAAAATCATGAGTGACGTCACATTGTCACTTGTGTCACAATATCCCAACTATTTCATCTGGAACATTTATTAATTTTTTTTGTCGTCTTTTAGTGCGAGAATTACAAATAGTATCGATCATCGTCAGTCTGGGTCTTACACAAAGTAATCCATATCCATATTATTACCAGGGACCAGGCAATATTGACCGATATGGCTTAACTGACACAGGCTCCAACGGTTCTCATGGCGAACGCCACGGATAATTCCATAGAGCAATTTGGGAGAAACTTCGATCGGTGTTGACGACGATCGATGCACATCGAAATAAGGCAACGGTGTTTGGGGACATTTATAACTATAGAACGACGAAATGAAGACAGGATCTTCTTTAAGAATGACTGGTAGCTTAACAAATTATCTACTGTGGGAGACTTCGATTTTCTTTCGTTCCAAAACAAAAGGGGAGAAACAAGAAGAAAGAAGACAAAAAAAAAACACAGCGAAAAACACCTCACAGTAATGAAAATATTTACCTTGTCGAAAAAAATAATTTTAAAAATGGGGTATTTAATAAGAACAAACAGTTTGTGGATGATAAATTGAACACTTTTAAATAGGTCAAAGGATTTATGAAGATATTTATTCTAGAGAAACTAGTCATAATATTGCATATTTATTTATCTGTTAATAGAAGAATGTAAGTTAAAGTTAAAACTGTAAGACAGGATTATGGGTTAGACACGTAATTGATTTAAGACATCTTGGTGAATAGATACAACAAGACGAGTTTATCAGACAACAAAAAAAAAACCTTATATTGAAGTTGAGCGAAGTGTTGACGGTCTTAGTTGTCAGACATATATTTTATGAAGCTAAGACCTCAAAAGTATAAACATTTTATAGTATCTATTTTAATAAATCTAGATTGAACAAAAACACAATGAGAAGGTAAAATATTTTCAAAGTTTCCTGTAGTGATTGTTTTGTTTACATAGGCTGTCGAACTTTTGAAAAGTATTGCTTGGTTATGTCTGCAGCGTATTACGCCATTTGACATACACTTGCCTATACAAACTGCTTAAACAAACAAAAAATGTCGTCATTTCGTTGCATTCATGCAATTACAGACCTTTAAGACTTCTGTCTTTCAAAGAAATGTATATACACTTAAAGTATAGCTTTGCAAAACTATGGAAAGTAGAGCATAATGTACTGCAGTGTAAACAAGTATCAACAGGTATTATTCATATCAATTAACTGATATAATATGAATAATTAAACTGATTATTAATTAAATTAACTGATATAGTCAATTGCCAGCCAATCGGAGACAACCATCGAATCTGGACAAAGGGACACGAATTTCGATGGCCTATGTGTACAAAGAAGGCGTCTCACAGCATTGATGGAACATGGTTAAAGGGATACTTTTCAAATCAAAATGGAACACTTGTTATTGATGTACAGAGGACACCTTTAAGAGCACGTACTCCCCGTGCCAACAGCGCCCCTTCCAGTTTCGAGCCCTTGCAGCAAATCGCACCACTCCGTATGAAACAAAATACTATAGGTATTGATAAACGTTAAGTACGGTTTTGGAACTAGAATATAATACGTTTGAAATTACGATAAGTAATTAAACGTTACCTTATTGCCTGTTTTACTTTAAAGTGTGAAACTCTTTCCAAAGTTTCCTTTTTTATTTTATTTTCTCGTGATTTATTTAGTTCACTTACTGTTAACATGTAATCACTTTCGCCTTGACCATTTCCATCAAATAAAATTGTTCTGTTTTCTCTACGTCTTCATTCATACCTTTTTCTTTCTTTATTTCTTTCTCCTTTTTTTTTTTTTTTTTTTTTGTTGCTAAAATTGTCAGTCCAGAGGTCGTTCTCGTTTAGGGCTTACATGACATGCCCCGGCTGTTCCAATTAGTGCTTAAGTTAATTAACCCACATTGAGAGAACTTTTCGCACTTTCAATTTGAGAAAAGGGGGCCAAATTTCGTGCGGCTTTTAATTGGCTATTTATGGCAAAAAGGGGTCTACGTAACTTAAGATTTTGAGTTCAATCAAACTTAAAACCGTCCTATGCAAGGAAAGACATAGAGGGAGAGAGATGTCGTGACTGAAATGAAATGGGAAAACAAATCAAACTGTAGGTAGAAATTCGATAGTGACTGCAGGGGTATTAATCTCATGAAGACGTCAACCTCCATTCTCTTTATGACCGATCTTGTTCCCAACAGGCGACATTTTTAAGCTACTAAACCAGAACACTTTGACGTCATCCTCTACGGTATTGGTATTGTAGACCGGTATTGGTATTGTATGTATGTATATATATATATATATATATACTTATATATATATATATATATATATAAATATTGATATATTCGCAAAAACAATCACACGTTTAATCACGATCATTCCACGTTGCTTCTTACTGTTACAATGTATTGCATTCACGAAAAGAAAAGTGCTCTCATTACTATTTAGTCTTACAATTTAGTCTTACTATTTAGTCTTACTATTTAGTCTTACTTTTTAGCCTTACTATTTAGTCCTACTATTTAGTCTTACTGTTTAGTGTTTTTATTTAGTCTTACTATTTAGTCTTACTATTTAGTCTTACTATTTAGTCTTACTTTTTAGCCTTACTATTTAGTCCTACTATTTAGTCTTACTGTTTAGTGTTTTTATTTAGTCTTACTATGAACTCTTACTATTTAGTCTTACTATTTAGTCTTACTATTTAGTCTTACTATTTAGTCTGACTATTTACTCTTACTATGCACTCTTAATATTTAGTCCTACTATTTAGTCTTACTATTTAGTCTGACTATTTACTCTTACTATGCACTCTTAATATTTAGTCCTACTTTTTAGTCTTACTATTTAGTCTGACTATTTACTCTTACTATGCACTCTTAATATTTAGTCCTACTATTTAGTCTTACTATTTAGTATTACTATTTAGTCTTACTATTTAGTCTTGCTATTTAATCTTACTATCTGTCTATCGTATGAAATTGTCCATCTTACACATATTAGGGTGTACATTATGAATCACATGTCAAACATGTAAAGTTACTACTAGAAAGACGTAGGCCTACCGTCGTTTTTTTTCTTCTTCTCATTTTATTATATCAATTACTGAAGATATATCATTTTATCATCCCAAAGCAGCTCATTTAGTGTGTTGGATGTGTCTTACCAGTGGTTTTTGAGATCACACTAATATTAGCAACACTTTTCCATTTATCTTAATTCAAAAGTTAGAACAACAATATCAAATTTATCAAACATACAAATCAAAACAAACATATACAAAATACATATTACTACTCTTTCCCCTTGTCATTAATGTTCTATTATTAGCCTAGTCCACTTTTTTATTACGATTTTGTGTTTCTTCATACAGGAATTCTGATTCAAAGGTCACGAAAAGTCACACCAAATACTCAAAATGACGTCATCCTATTTCTACGTTGTTCATCTAAAGGTGCGAAAGCGTTCAGGATTTCAATTAAAAATGATGCCGAAGGGGGCTAAAGGTTGCTCATTGGCGCGAAATCCCTTGGCGATAGACCACTTATTCTCCCAGGCTTTTTCCCCCTCTGTTTTTTTGTTATATGTGATATCTAAGTTTGTTCGTAGGATAGACTTTTTAACTTGGTTCGATCAAGATGTGCGAGTTTTCTTGATAAAAGTGAACAGTTTAGCTACGTGTCAAAGATTCATGATAATCTTATATATATATATATATATATATATTTATATATATATATATATATATTTATAAATATAGGTAACATTTAATTTATTAATTTTTTTATTTTAATTTTTAATTTTATAAAAGTATGTATGTAGTAAATGTAACCAGATTGGTTCATCTGTCTTAAAATAGCACTGTGCACTTTGGAAACGATTTAGAGAACGTAAGGATATATAACTGCATGTAACTCGTTGTCTGCATAGACTACAAGTTAAAAAGTTAACTTTTCATGCTATAAATTGGTCTACTAAGATAGGGAGTTGCAGAGTTGCAAGGTGTTTGACTGTGTCGGAAATAACCGAGCAAGAACCCCTTTCCGCCAGCCGAAAATGAACATTTTCTGTCCCTCGCTGTCGTAAGCAGTATGTATATACCTATACGCTATACTAGAATGTATGACATGATGTGATGATCTATGATCAATCACGTCATATCATACGACGAAAAGACCAAATCAAAGGACGTCATATGGCATGACAACCAGTTGCATGACATCATAAGGCCCAACAACAGGCACACAACGTCATAAGTCATAACGATCCGTCTATGACGTCATACGGAGAAAGCAGCAATTACATCTCATCATACCATGACGTGACGTAATGGACTTATCATTACCGTATGATAGATAATTTTAAAGCAATTTCACCCATCCCTTAAAGACCAAAGCTGAGAAACATCCTAGAAACTGCTTCTTCTCTTTTATCTTACCTTTTTAAGTTGACATTATTCTACTGTGGATGTCTTAGATTCTTTGTTTTCGTTTTATGTCACTTATTGACTATAACATGAAGTTTTGCTTTTCTCCGCATATTCCTTGGCTTTTCTGACATAATCTTTATACAAACACACACACAGACACACACATACATACAAAGCTATAGCTATAGTTATACATGCAGCTCCTATATATATATATTACCTATTGCAATGTGCGTAGTCTTTCTCTCTGCTAACAATTCCATAACGTGTTAAAGTAATCCGGTACTAGGCGGAAAAGTAACGTTTCGTCGTTACACGTGTAAGCCGATACCATAGTGGTGTAACTATATGCCACGTTTTAGCTGTGTTCTAACTAACTTATATTTTACCACCTGTTATAACACTCACGGCAATTAGAATGACACCTATGATAGTTATGTATTATAATTCAGTGTGGAAACAGCACACAGAAATGGACAGCATGGGACGGGGCTGATCGAGAACTATGCACGTAGCCTGCTGTGAATCTGTACAACAGCAATGCATTTGTTACGTAAATTGAATCATTCATTTGTTACACTAGCAAAGGACCGGGTGGAGTGGGTGTGAGGGAGGGATGGGGGGGGGGGTTATTGGGCTTTAAATTTACCGTAGTAGTAAAGTTTTCACGTCTGTTCTGTTGTGTTACATACATAAGTTAATGAGTTAAACTTGAAGAAAAAAAGCTGACCGAAATCTAACATTAGAATGTAACCAAAGTCAAATAATTACGTATTTTGCTTCTATGTGAAGTTGATCTTCTTATCTGATCTTACTATACAAACATTACGTATTTAAATATGTAAGTGGTACGCAATATTTATTTCTTTACAACGTGGTTTAACATTTCATATATGTTTATGCAATTCAACACGTTAAGTAGTTTAACTCCATACTATTGCAAAGGGCTTTTTTATATAAATCTCTTGTATCATTCCATTCGTTTTTTTTTGTCAACATGCGTTCATTCAAGAGCTGAAATATCAATTAAGAAAACTTTCTTCTTGTTTCACTTGTTTTCTCTTGCAAAAAAATGTTTCCTTTTCTATATCAGTTGTATTAAATGAACCGCCATGTTTTTAAATTGTGTTCATGTTTTGGTTAATGATACGATATCGCATATCTGAGCCATCATTCACACTGTTTTTCTCTGCTTTGATTAAAGGGACATTCTCTGCTGTTGTCAATTAATTAAATACTTAAATTGTAAGGTGCTTTGATATATTCTTTTTTGTAAATCGTTATATAAACATATATTATTATTATTATTAATTTGATCAGGTTAAGACTCAACTTTAGCGATAAATTTATCTTGTAAAGAAAAAACAACAACACAGATCTCTAATAATACCATTAATTTAGTGCTTTACTGAAAGCATTACAATTTAGCATTAAGAAATCAATCTGTGTCACACCACACTCACAACGTAACTCGAAGCATAGTTTAATTTCATAGTTTAATTATTATTACTCTGATGAGGTTTAAGACTTAACTTTAGCCATCAATTTATCTTGTCAAGAAAAAAAAAATCGAAGCAAAGTTTAATTTCAGCAACTTTACTTTTCTTCCAATGCCAGAATGAAGGAGATGACTATTTCGATAACATAAAAATTCAAACTCACGCTGGGATATTGAAACGCTTTGACAACAAACTCTTACTCAATCTACTATTAAATAAGAAATGAGGTCTCTAGAGGGCGTCTTTAATCGAGGTTAGCAGACTATGCTTTTATGCACCGCAATTTCGGCGCCAAAGTTGCTTTAGGACGTGCAGTTCATCTTTATGTTTATTTACGGATGTTCCTTGTTTAGTTTATCAATTTTGCCATTTCTGCGCAATCGGCCTCCCATGCAATGAATACCCTCGGAGGCTCCCATTGGCATCGGTCATTCACGCTTTGGTGTCGAGGAATCCCTGAGTAAGTCTACAAAAAAGTTATCACATATTTCATTACAAAAATTTTTACATTTCTATATTTAACCTGTGAATGTTCTCCAGCAACTGCTGCCCTAATTCTCAAACAATATATTCACGCTTCACTTAACGGTTTTGTAATTCAGACCAAAAAAAAAGATGATTAATAGTTCAAGTTGGTCGAAATTAAGTTTACACTTGATGGTCTGACTATGTCCACGTTAGGCTATTAGTATAACGCTTTAATTAACTGCTGTATCTTTAATGAAGAGAAAATATCGACATACTCGATTTGAATACTTGGATGACGGATTATTTCTCTACATCCTCAAGAATTCCTTATTAATTAATAAAAAAATACATAAATTGCTGAAATTTTCACAGACATATTGCTCGATTGATTGGAAAACGATGAACTTATTGTCATTGCATTCATATTTGGATTTAATTCTAGGTTAAATAAAAATATTAAGATATAGAAATCGAACCTTAAACAATGTTAGGAAGTCTAATGTTTCGATCCTATATTATGAGCTTCTTCTTTTTTCCTCTGACGAAGATCGACTTACTTGAATCGAAACATTTAGGTCCTCTAAGTTTGTATACATTAAGTTAAAAGATGCATTTTGCAGTAGATAAGGAGTTTGTAAACCAGCAATTTTTTTCTCCATCTCTCTGTCTAACTCTCTCCATTTGAATGTTATAATGTCAACAGAAATATCTTATTTTTCTTCTTGTGGAAATGAAAATCAAAAAATGAAAACTATCTGTATGTGTGACAAAAATGAACATTTGCCTATATCGATATATTTCGTTATAGGGAGGTACCGTAATTCATAGACACCACTCTCGAACGAATAACGTAAGAATTTATGACGTCACTTCACGGTTATTTTTCAGTGTATCGTCATTTTCCATTCCCCCCCCCCCCCTTCCTGCACCCTCTCTTTTCTGACCCTTTTCTTATGCAGCAGTCACAAAATAGGCCGCTTGAATAGATGGAAGCCACCGCGACAGTCTGTACCAAAGCGCCAAGTGCTAAGCGGCTGAGCCTTCTGGTTGGTTGAGAAATATTAATGTACACAAAAGAGAAATGAATTTGACATGTTCACATAGGCCTGAAATGTGTTCACGGAGGCTTGAAATTGTGTTCAAGCGAGAGTGTAATTTCGTCAGGATACCTTTTGAGGAAACCAGAAGAATGGAATGGCTTTGATTAACTAATCGAAATGAGTTCATTTAGGGAATCAAACGGGGGCTCGGATATAAAAATATAAAAAAAAAAGTGGGAAATTGTTTTTCAACGGATGAAGATATTCGAGATCGAGAGAGATGAAGATAGAGGGATAAGATATATAGATAGATTGAGAGACATCTCTGAGAAAAGGAGAGCTTTTTATAAAGTTGAATTATAAAAAGAATATTTCTTCTTTTTTTTTCGTTGGCAATAGGTCATGACTCGTTTCATGATTGTGATGATATTGATTAATAAAGGAAATGATGAGATCGACAAAGTTATCTTTTTATGTTGTTTCTCTCATTGCGGAAGAGTGGGCGAACTAACATTTGCTATTTTTTTTTTATCAAAATGACGCCTTCAATGATGACGTCACTGATAATCAGTAAGTTTTAGAGTCGACCTTTACAAGGGATAAAACTGCATCTGCTAACTTGATACGTACAGTACTTAATATGGTGACTGTACTTTAAATATTATAATATTTATCCATAAATAAAAGCTGAATAAAGGGCCATATGTGACCAACCATATATATATATATATATATATATATATATATATATATATATATATATATATATATATATATATATATATATATATATATATATATATATATATATATATATATATATATATATATATATATATGTATCAAGCAAAATCTGTCAGAAATTGACGATTTGAGCTATGTCTGAATTTGCTAATCTCTATACCTGATAAACGAGTACTAAACACTACTTTGGTAGAATACTTCATAATGAGGAAAGTTTTATTTTTCTTCTCATTGCTACCAGATTCAGAAAGCACGGGGTGCACTGCAATAATACCAGTTCACCTTGGCACATATTTGCAATGCCATTAACGCCCCACGTGTTCAAAAGAAAACCAAATCGCCAAGAAATTAAATTATGTAATTGAAAAATTTATAATTAGAAAAAAAGAAAGTATAGTGATTTTTACGCTCTTACTACCTTCCACATGGAGGCCTATAACTAGCACTAAATGCATTAAGATGCTAAATGTCACATTTTGGGTTACTTATCTGACTGTATAAAATTGCAGATCTAATTTTTTCACCAACCCTGGTTCCAACTGTGATGTTAAATCTAAAGGAATGCGTTTCTTGTTATGTTATGGTTTGCTTACAGTAAAGGCTTGTATTTTGTGGCTATGCACGTGACGTAAAAACGTGTCCGTCAATGGAACATTGTAACCGGCGTACTGCGAAAGGATGCAAATAACTTCCCAATGTATGCATTGTGTGGACTTTTATATATATGTGTGTGTGCGTTAAAAATTAAACTTACGAAGATACTCAATTTACTTAATTTGATTATATGTAACGAGTCATCTATGGTTTTGTTAATCGCATGCAGGCGATCTCAAAATTGTAATTTGTAATAAAAAGTACTTGTACTAAACGAATGCAACGACTCACTCGGGAGACTACGTTGAATTATAGTGTACGTCATTCTATTATGTATTTAGTATGTATTTATATTAGGGCAGTTAACTTCTACAGTGGATATTTGCAGTAAATAAGCGAACTCATTGAATGAAACATGTCACCGAGAAACTACAGTTCACCTTATGTTATCCCTTATTAAAACAGAGATAAACCGAAGTACTGACATCAAGGGCGGATTACTTTGAGACTATTGACCAATTCCATCGAGTGGGGCAAAACAAATTACAGAATAATAGACAAACCACTCTCTTAAAATGAGAGACTGAAATTTCAGTCTAATCGACTGAAATTTCAGTCTAACGATGGATGGGATAAGGGATCAGACTACTTAGACTGAATTCCAGTCTGAAATGTAAAGACTGAAGGTCAGTCTTAATAAGACTAAATACTCTTCAGTCTAATAGACTGAAAATCAAACCACTTTAGACTGAACAGTCAGCAGTTTAGACTGATTTATTGCAGTACCAGTCTTAATTAGATTGAATACTTTCAGTCTATTAGACTGATATCAGACTGAACAGTCGGTCCTTTAGACTGAATTATTACACATCACAGCTATAATGTCAATCTTATAAACTGCAAATTCTGGATTGAACAAGCTTTTCTATTGATCCTCCGTGTTGGCTAAGTGCTGGTATTCTTCAATATAGATGCATTTAAGGTCATCAAAGACAACATTCAATGATCTGTTAATGCAGGGGAACTTACTGAAAGGTGCTACTTCATGGAGTGACTTCGCCTTCACATCAAATCATGTTAGGCTATAAAGACCAGAAAATCGTTGTGACACACAAAGTACATTAAAAATGGTATATATTCCATTAAGAAATATAATTGTCAATATCCACCGAACAGTAATTTTATTTCCACTAACCCACTTATATATTCTTATATAATTTTCGTTATCATATTAAAAAAAAAAAAACTACAATATTCTGAGGGATGTTCAACAAAACATGTTATCTTTCCAACAAACGTTCAAATTATAAAGATACTTTTACATAACAGTGACATATTTTCAGTTCAATATTAATCTGTCAAATTTCTGCTTGAATTGGGCCATCTAAAATGTTCTTTAATTTTTTTTTGAAAAGGATTAGGTGAGCTGAGAACAGATCAGTGGTGTCGCCAATGGGTGGCCTGGGGAGCCCCTCCCCCGAGAGGGAATTCACAATTAGACATATCACCAACCAAGATTCAAATATCTGGCAACACCACTGCAACAGAAAGCACTTTAAATTCTTTGTATGTCACCACCAGGTGGTAATACCCTGGAATTCATTGACAACCCAGCTGTAAATTGAGGCGTTATATATACCCAGCTGATCCCATCTCCCGATCTCACTGAACTTTAAATTTTCCACTGTAAAGGATATAGTAACTATTCGATCCTGCCTTTACAAAAGGGATAGGATGGAAACACGACGATAGTACAATTGATCTGGTACATTGCCTTTTTTTCCAGTTGTGAAATATTAATGTATAGTAGCAACAATTTCTTAGAATGATTTCAAAATGGGGAAAACATATGACAAATTCTCAGCAGGTTATTTATAAAATATTAGGAATGGTTAAACTATATATCAGTGTGGTCAACATTTAATACTTCGTGTTTCAATGATATAGATTGGCGATTGCTGAAATTCATTATCCAGCACACACAAAACAAAATATTACAAGCAGTTGACAGAATGGCACTAACTTCATAATGGCTATTAGATAAACATGAATTATTATATACTGCATTCACGATTTCATGATATGGCATTCATATAAAGCAAATTTGTATGCAAAAACAGTACATGAGACTATTATACCACCCTCAATTATTTCTTAACTTTCTGATATAGTAATCATATATAGTGATTGTGATTGGGATTTCAATCAAATTTTGAAGTTTTATAAATTATCTGACGTGAATCATTTAATGTCGGCCTCTAGCTGAGAAAGAAATGTCACTCGAGAGTTGACTAAAAATTGAAACAGTTTTGACTCATTACATCACTAAAATTTTAAAAAAAATGGGGGGGGGGGGAATAATGAGGAAAGGATATTCTCAAATGGAATTTTCTACAGTTACTGACTTTATAATAATCAGGTTACTTGCTTTTCATGGAACAAATTATGGAATATTGTGCACAATAAATAATATTAGCTTAATTAATTGCTTAATTGCTCGTTTATACACTGTCATGTGGGTATTGACCGCAGCTGTATGTACTGACTGTACACTAGTGTCTAATTACCGACGGTAGCAAGCTGTGTTTGTATTTTCTGGGATCGATGGCAGTGTCTAACACTTCTGTTACACCTCATTCGAAACTAGGTCAGATTACCGGCATTAGACGTTCTTTTTGCGCGAGTCTTCACACCCTTTTAAAGCTACTCCATGCTGACACACGTGGTTCCGGACTACTGAGCAATAAAAAAGTAACATTCACTCCTTGAAGTTACTCCATGCTGGCTGCCCTTATAGATGTGGCAAGGATACGGACGAGAGACTTCACTTCTGTTGGTTGCAAAATTCCATACACCATGGAAGCATGGAACTCACAAAACTAGTGTTGTAGAGGGGGAGCATAGTCTATGTTAAATGTATGTTCTACGCCTCTGTCCCTGCTGGAATGGCCAGTTTATCTGCCACAATGAAGAATTGTTTGGGGTTCAATTCTGGTCCGAGAGATAGGATGAAAGGCTGCCAATATTGTCCTTGTCTGCCCTGTGCTGCGCTCTCAATATCTGTGCCCTCCTGTTTGGTGAAGATAAAAATAAATGTGATAAAGGACAAGCAATATGGTATAAATCAAAACATTCTTAAAAAAAGATATATTGAGAGGTAGAGTTCGATGTGGACTAGACTAGAATAATATTTAGGAGAGAATGGAGAAACAAGAACATGACTGGCATTGTATGAAGGAGATATATCAATTCACGATAGGCAGCAATATGTCATCCACGGCGGGTGAGATGTGTTATGTGAAGGTGGATTCAAATTCAACCTAACATTTATGGGTTATCATGTTGATTTTGGCAGGTACATGGTTACCAAGCAAGGTTTTTTGTTAGTTGTTTTCAGAAATTTCTCTTTTTAGGATAAATTGTTCATGACATCTCCTGATTCCATTACATCAGCATAGAAAACCAGTGAACAAGGAATTTGATTTACATTTTAGCCTACTGATTTCACTAATATGTCTATCTGCTTGTAAAAGAAACTGATTTCATAAGACTAGTGATTGAATGGTAATTTTACTGTGAAATCTTATAATAAAGACTGATGACCCACTATATGTTTAATAAAATAACAAAAGCATACCAATTCTTTTCCAGTTTCCACATGATTTAAATACAATGGTAATGGTTTAACAGAATCGTGTTAGCTTCATGCTGTAATGGCTGTAGCAGTAACTACATTTTTCAAATAATTAAGGGTGCTTACAATCTATGCATAATAGTACTGTGTTTTGCAATTTCTTGAGCATTATTATGTTCAAGTTTTTGTTATGAGGTTAACCTAGCCTAGATTCATTTTGGACGATCGAGTACATATTGCAGTCCTGACAAGCGTGCTTATTCGCCCGACGATTGGGTACATATGCAGGACAGGCGGGCTGATTTGCCCGACAATCTGGTACCGTGATAGCTTCATGCTGTAATGGCTGTAGCAGTCACTACATTTTTTCAAATAATTAAGGGTGCTTACAATCTATGCATAATAGTAGGCCTACTGTGTTTTGCAATTTCTTGAGCATTATTATGTTCAAGTATTTGCAATGAGGTTAACCGAGCCTAGATTCATTTGGGACGATCGAGTACATATTGCAGTCCTGACAAGCGTGCTTATTCGCCCGACGATTGGGTACATATGCAGGACAGGCGGGCTAATTTGCCCGACGATCTGGTACCGTGATAGTTTCATTCTGTAATGGCTGTAGCAGTAACTACATTTTTTTTTCAAATAATTAAGGGTGCTTACAATCTATGCATAATAGTACTGTGTTTTGCAATTTCTTGAGCATTATTATGTTCAAGTATTTGTTATGAGGTTAACCTAGCCTAGGCCTAGGCTAGATTCATTTTGGGACGATCGACTACATATTGCAGGACAAGCGTGCTTATTCGCCCGACGATTGGGTACATATGCAGGACAGGCGGGCTGATTTGCCCGACAATCTGGTACCGTGATAGCTTCATGCTGTAATGGCTGTAGCAGTCACTACATTTTTTCAAATAATTAAGGGTGCTTACAATCTATGCATAATAGTAGGCCTACTGTGTTTTGCAATTTCTTGAGCATTATTATGTTCAAGTATTTGCAATGAGGTTAACCTAGCCTAGATTCATTTGGGACGATCGAGTACATATTGCAGTCCTGACAAGCGTGCTTATTCGCCCGACGATTGGGTACATATGCAGGACAGGCGGGCTAATTTGCCCGACGATCTGGTACCGTGATAGTTTCATTCTGTAATGGCTGTAGCAGTAACTACATTTTTTTTTCAAATAATTAAGGGTGCTTACAATCTATGCATAATAGTACTGTGTTTTGCAATTTCTTGAGCATTATTATGTTCAAGTATTTGTTATGAGGTTAACCTAGCCTAGGCCTAGGCTAGATTCATTTTGGGACGATCGACTACATATTGCAGGACAAGCGTGCTTATTCGCCCGACGATCGGGTACATATGCAGGACAGGCGGGCTGATTTGCCCGACGAATCCGACGATCGGGTACATATGCAGGACCAGCGTGCGTATTCGCCCGACGATCGTGTAAATAGGCCCCACCAATTATAACAATAGCCTAGGCCCTATTTGCTATAGTACAGCCTAGCTAGGCCTACCTCGTGCACAAGCCTAGAATAACTAACGTTACGAACTGCCAAGCTTTTATTCTGTATTAATTGGAAAAGAACAAAAAACATACATACATACCTTCGAACACTGTTATCACTTCTTCGTGGAAACCTTTATTTGTAAGAAAAGTTCTTAAAGACTCAGCCATTGCTAATTTATAACCTTTACTCTAGCTTAGACATACGGTCGTCTGTCTCGTTCATGCCTAGCTGTGTGTACGGTGTGCGTACGTACAGTACAGCGAGTACCTGGCTAAGCGAAGAATATAGTATATATGTACACAAATTGCTCGTTGTCACTTATTTTTGTGCGGCGTATTTGCAAGTTTTCTGATGACGTAGGCGCATTTCTATTCTCTGATTGGATACATTTTTCAGTGGAATACAGAGACTGAAAATGGTAAGATGCCATGCCACATGTGATTAGCTGATTGGTTAATACAGTCAGTCCAAAACAGCGACTGAACGGTGTAACTGATAATATAGTCTAAGTAGGTGTTTCTCAGTCTAAGCTCAGTGTATAACACTGAAACAAATTTCAGTCTCACAGAAGACTGTATTCTTCAGTCTAACATTTTAAGAGAGCAAGCTTTGTTGATGGCTCTAAGAATGAAACGACTGATTCAGAAATAGTCGATCGTGCAAACAAATGATGGTATGACGTCGGCGTATATTTCAAGTCCCATATTCTGCCGACGTACTGTATACTACACAATTTATATTTCACGCTACGTGTTCGATCACTAGAAGGCGACAGTAACAGAGTTCACCTTCTTAGGTAACAAACATATCTGTTATAAAATGACGAGATTTTATCTAACTATTTAAAGAGATTATCACAGACGTATAGGTAAAAAAGAGAGATTGTTGGTTTTTGCCTCGTTACTACATTTGAATGTATGTTTCCACAGAAATATTGACAACGTAGAGTATCTTAGTAATCATTGTGGAAAATATTTATGTATGTAATAACATTTGTAACTCTTCAAAGAATATTATTCCTATGGTAAATATCATTGCTTAAATATATTTCATTCTGAAATGTTAAGCATTGAAAATGCATGGCTTAGCAAATGAGGGAAGAGGGGGGGGGGGGCAGTGGAAGGATTCAAAACAGGTTCCACAGGAAGCTGCATAAATTAGTAGAAATAAATACGTGCATAACGTAAGCATGAATCACTCTCCTTGATGATATTAAACACCTTTGACAACACAACTGCACGCTTCCTTGAGTACTCGAAGCCAGTATAAATCCTAGCGTAAAGTTCAATTTGACATCAAACTCATCCGGGCTCACTATTTTTTTCTCTCTAACTCTCTCTCTCTCTCTCTCACTCTCAACAAAACAACTCGAACAACCTTGTGGGCTGTTATCAAATTTTCTTGCAACTGGTTCCGGACAGAGAAAACGTTCAATTCAATTTACCAACGTACAATTAGGGCAGAATTCATTCCAGGTATATGCTGTTCTGTTAGTCCTCTTTTTGTAACACATCAAACATTTTTGAAATGGCGGCCGGCATATAACATGTGCACAATGTAACTACTTCTTC
Source organism: Apostichopus japonicus (assembly GCF_037975245.1). Lineage (NCBI taxonomy): Eukaryota > Metazoa > Echinodermata > Holothuroidea > Aspidochirotida > Stichopodidae > Apostichopus > Apostichopus japonicus. The sequence continues at coordinate 14,770,730 of NC_092566.1, forward strand.
TTATTCTGATTCTAATTCTCCTTCTTCTTCTTTTTCTTGTTCTGTTTTCTTGGGCGCTGCTCAGCTGGCAGCGCTGTCCTTCTTAATTAAATCACCGGGCAGAAAACACCTAAAAAGGTGGAAATTCTGCAAATCAAGGGTGATATTTTTTTCCTGAAAGGGATAGGCTAAGATTGTCAAGTGACTTATTTAGCATTTATTAAATGGAGCGTGGCGGACTGTTGTGTACTGAACAAACAAAAACACTTGCAATATTACGAACTTGATGCAATGTGAAAGATATTTTCTTTTCACAAACTCTACCTACTTGACTGATATCTAGGTCTAGAAAATACACGGTGATCTTACTAATGTGACACAAAATACACCTTGTAACACCGATGTTTTTTTTCCTTCATTTTTGTCTCCACATTCTGTTCGTCTGCCATTTTCAATTACGACTAAGACAACTCAGTGGTTACGAACTAAAATGTAAACACAAGTTACCTATTTCTTGTTATCATTTGGGCGTACTTCTTTAGCGCTATAGAAATTGTATAGATATTTAAGCTAATGACATAATACAACAACGCTTTGCTCGATATCATATATATATATATATATATATATATATATATATATATATATATATATATATATATATATATATATATATATATATATACATATATATACATATAGATCACATTGGATCATCTTCTCTGCACAACGTACATGCACAAGCGCATTAACCTGCCGTTGCACTCAATCATAAGAAACTGATATTAATACGATCTCAGGACTGTTGAAAGATTTAGAGCTGCAACCTGTACTATGGCTGTAAGGTGGATAGTATATTCGAGAAGGAGCTGAAATGTCTTTAAGTGATATAGCCAGTAAAAAGCCATCAATTTATAAATGAGGCTCATAACCCGATTTGCCATCTGCACATTTATTGCTTTGATAGTTATACCCTTGGATGAGGTTTCAAACTCGGAATATACATGCTTATTATTGGTCGAGCGTTCGATAGAGGATATAGGTTTAGATATTATGTTGCAACATCTGTCGTTTGCTTTCGTAGGAGAACTTCTGATTGACATATAGCCTACCATTCGAAGCGCACACTATAAGCCAAAGCCTTTACTCATGACTAGAAAGTAATGAATATAGAAAAGGAGAGCGCAAGACTGAGACGACGCTTTGTTCTCTTTTTTGCAGTCTGTCCTTTTCTTCTCTCTCTCTCTCTCTCTTTCTGTGTTCTGTTTGTTTGTTTGTTTGTTTTTGTTTGTATTTTTTTGTATTTAACTTGGGTGAGTGATAGACAACGTATAACAACCAGTATGTCACTGTATGTTTTAAAATTGAAAATTAAGCTTGAGATGAGATGCTTGTTTTAACATCTAAATCAATTAACAACAACAGCTAGAAGTACTACATGTTTTGTTATAAAAAAATAAAAAACAGATTTGAGGAACACACGGTCAGATCTGGCAAACAGATCGACATAGGGAAGGATTAATGAATGGTAAATTTATCGATCAAAAAGTCGATCGGTCCTTCGAACTATTGTGAGGTCAGTTGATCAAACGATTGAACGAACAAATTGACGAATGGACGAACGGACGAACTGACAAAGTGACAAACATATACAAACAAAGGAAAGAACGATATTTTCCATCGGGTGAAATATCTCGTAGAGATCTCGTAGAGAGTTTCCAAGTACAATATATCGAAGAAATAAAATATCAAATTTTATCCTCAAAAATATGACAAACTTGCTAACAAAATGGCCTCAAGTTTTCTAAACATTTTTGACCAAAAACAAAAATGTCAGTCATTTCTTTGTAATGCATGAGTGTTTTTTGTCTTTAATACACTTCTGCACTTATCCGATCAGACAGAAACTCTCGAAGATGACAAAGTTCTTCGTCAATATCAAATCACAGCTCCAGGTTTGAAATAAATATACTCCAAATGGAGTAAACAACCCTTTCAATGTTGCCATTCAAATATTACTTCCCGTGCAATATTCTCAATTACGTGGATTTCTTTCTTTCTTTTCAAAATATCGACAGAAATGGTTTATAATTTGTTTTTATGTGTTTGAAGTGTGAAGAGAAGAATTTGAGAAATTCCTCAACGACGATGGATTCCTATATATAGGTAAACCTGTAGTAGTAGTAGTAGCAGGAGTGAGCTACCGTCTAGTTACAATTAGAATAAAGTTACTTGAATAGAAACAATTGTAATATGAAGCTATCAGGGGAAGGGGACATGGGGGTGGGGTGAGGGTGTCAAGCGAGGTGTAAGGACATGGTAAAAATGCATCACTTTGTGGAAAGTAGGCGTGATATAACCTTTCAATTCCGAATTATTATTATAGTTAGGCTTTGAAGTCATTGTTTTGAAGTCACTCCAGGAAACACCATGTGCCATGAATTTGTGACAGGCTCAGCTTAATTTATCCTTGTTGAGCAATCTTTCAACTTGCTGCTCAAAGTGTTATCGGAAAGGATATTGTTGTTTTTGGGTTTGAAAATCATGATCTTCGTTAATTTAATGACATATTGTTGCTGGCATCTTTCATTTAATGACAACGTAACACACTTGACCTAATTAGAACATCTGTTTTATTGAAACTGAATTTTGCTATTTTCTGGTTCTTCAATCTTAGTGTTCATCTTAATGTATTATTATGTATGGAAATATAATTTATTGTACGGTATTGTATTATTACGGGAAATATAGTAAATGTCCTTTCCTGGAGCATCTGGCGCTCCAAATTATCGCCAGACATTTACATTGTTTTCATAAGAGATAATAATATTTCACAGAAAGTGGACTTTTTTTTAGCGACACAATAAAATTCTTATTTGCAACTTGAGCATGATTCACCATTTTTGGGGGGAGGGGGCGTATATTTGGAGGCAATACCGATGAGCTCGAGTCAAAACGAAATACAATTTAGAATATTTTAGGCCGTCAAGAATGCATCACTATTAAGGACAATTTTTTGTTGCTCAAAGTCATGAGACAAAATGAAGTATGACGTCACAACCGATCACCAATCACGTTCAATTGCCTTCAATTACATTAATAAAAATGTGTCATGACGTGAAATGCGCATGCTCAAGTGTGACTATAACAATATACACACGTTTTCATAGATTGGGTGGAGCTTGATTAAATTCCTGATGAGTCAGAAGATAACTTAATAGTAGCTTGTTCCTCTAACGCTAACATTTTTTTTTCTAATTATATCAGTAAGTGTGACGTCAGATGGTTGCATAATATTTGTCCGTTGATTTTTTGTTCTTTTCTTTGTCTTCATGCTAACCGTTCTTTAATCTCAAAAGACCTATAAGATACCACAAAAGTGTACTTGGAAGCCGTACAGTCCTTCGCAAACTCGTACACGTTGCCGTGTAGCTTGTCCTTAGTTTCACATTGACTTGAAATTGGTCATCAATTCCCAAAGTAATTATTTTCTGACGTCTACATGTATACACACTGCACCCTTAACTTCTTTTTCCTCTGTCTGTTCATGGTCTGTATTTAAGATTTTGCTAAACAATATTCTTCAGTTCCTGAACAATTCCACTGTGCACTGTCCTTTCTTGGTAATTAATATTGCAACAAGCCATGTATCTGCTTCCAAATACACATATATGACACATTTCTGAATTAATCGTATTTTTCACCCTCGTAGGATAAAATTCCTTATGCCATCAATTAAACTAGAAATAGTAGACAAGGTAGTCTTCTTTGAAATCTTCAGTTTACGTCAAAGCCATTTGATTGGAACTTATTTAGCTAGATTATGGCACGATTTCAACTTCAAATATCACTAAAAGTATCTAGAATCTGTACTATATCATCTTTTCTCTTTTCTTTCTTTAGGTTTTATATTTTTTTGTTTAGCATCGAATAGTCCTTTTCTCTTTATGTGAGAGCGATATGTATCAACTGCCCAGATTTATAACTTCAGTAACGATCAAATTGGTTAGGAAATTTATGATTCTTACGAGACGAAAAAGCTGGTTCAATAAAATCGAGAACTAGAACGAAATAGCAGCATGGTGGACGTTAAAAAATATAATGTGCATATATGAAAGAAGAAACTGATTCGGGTTCTGCATAAGTTTCCAGATTGAGAGTAATAATTGGATGATCTTATTAATATCATATTTTGCTGTTGTTGTTGGTTACTTCTTTATTTCTCAATTTTGTTGAAAAAGGAATTGTAATAATGTTTCTCTCTTGACGATTTACGATGTTTTCAAGCACTTATTGCATTTCTTACACAAAATGTTGAAAGTTGTTTGCAATTGGACGTCCCTCGTTAATGTATAGTTCGTTAAACGCGTCTGTGTATATATTACCTTTATAATTTATATATATATATATATATATATAGGTTATTATCTTAACTATACTGCAATATTTAAGGCCACATTATGGCAACCGTAAACAATTCCCGTCCAACTGTTGTTTTATCTATTTATCAAACTCAACAAGGATCTATAATATCAAGGTATGTCCTATATTAAACAATATCACCAAATTCCCATATGGAAACGTGGACCATCATGAAAACCCGAAATTACTTCATGTTATTGGCTAATTAATAAACTACTCAAACAATATGCTATCATTAACAGTCATTTCCTCAATATTAATCAATTTTGTTCCCTATCATTACTATCATCACGATATACCTAAAAAATCGTCAAGATTCTAGTCCGTAACATTTCATGTTCAGTTGCAAACCCCTTTCACCATCTGAATCTATAAAGCGAACAAAACTTCCGGTTACCTTCTTTCACAAGTTACCATTCAACTACCACCTTCAACAACATCAAAAAAGTACAAACGACAAAGTTCAGATAGTATAGTAAACTCGGTTATTTAGCTCTTTTTTATGCTTCATATGAATGGGTTTTACGTAATTGGATTAGCTATCTTTTATAGCATGTCGCCAGTTTCCATATTACCGCCCGGTTTGAGACTGATCAAAAGATAGCCTGATCTATGAAATGTTTACGATAAGTTTCTATCCAACGCTACGGTTGTTTATAATCAATAAACATAGCCAGAACCCAGCAGGTAAAGGGGAAAAATGGTTAGGATCTTAAATTATCTAGCCAAGGTGACCATATCGATTGACTTCAATTTTCCAAAACGGTTACTATGGTTACTGTAACAAAAATGCATGAAGAGTTTCACACAAATAAGGTAAAATGACATAGGTTGCACACCCTCTTATTAGCGGTGAACCGAGCGATTTTTCCCATAATTTAATTTCATTATTGAATATTCTTTACTAATATTACAAATATTCAGCAAGCATGCTTTGCATTATATCATTTTAGGTGAAGGCTAAATGTAACGCTCTGTGTGTGTCTCTCTCTCTCTCTCTGGCATCGCACAGAATATATTCCGAGTTTCCAACAGACAATTCATCTTATGACTTCTACGCACACTATATCGGTCTTTAGTAACAGCATTGTAATCACGTCATTACGTCATCATGACATTACATTAGCCATAGTTACGGAATTCAATACAATATGGCTGAAGTGCATCATCACATCTGTAACTTGATCGTATATAGTCTTTACTCTATGTTATACGTGTGTATTATGGGAGCATGCACTCAACTGACTATAAAGGGTCAAGCTGCCCTCTTTCTACACGGATGCATTTTTAAACCAGATCAACCCCATCACATTGTGTCTCTACCACACTCCCACTTTCCCTATCTGTTCGGACTATTTCATATCCACCTCCATCAAGTTTAATCAATAATTTAATTAAGATATCCGTACTTCAACTATATGTCAATTCTAGCACGTAGGCTTGCAATATGGTATATTCTTTCTCCGTTAGGCTATCCCGTTATCATCATCATCATCACGACGATGTGTAGATGATGCGTCACTTAATACTGCCATGCTAAATCTCGTTGCAATTCGACATCTATTCTAGCACTGATATGGTTTCTAAAGTCTAACATAAAATTTCCTTTTACTGAAAAAAAAGGCCAGATTGAAAGCAAAACGCTTCATTTGTCACGTTTACAACAAAAATATTCTATTCCAGTATAACTTTCATGTATTACACCAAACAAAAAAAGACCCACTCATAGGCCTCGATGAACTTCGGATTTTGTAGGCTTACGTTAATATGACGAATGCCTTCACCGTGGACCATTTGTCACTGCCTAAAATTCAGAATAGCTCTATGCATTATAGAAAGAAAAAATACTTTATAGCCCTTGAAGTGTAAAAGTGTGATCGTTATTACGAAGGTCTTGTTTAAAAACAAGAGGGAGAAGCGACATATGATCAAGAATATATTACGATATATCATTCTGTCTGCTTTATATTCTCTTTTGGCTAATGGGTCCTCAAGGGTAATGTTAAATACTTGAGTCTACTATCCATATCGAGGTTTCTTTTCGTCTGACTTCTTACACGTCATATTTTGCTTAATTATATATTAGGGCAGACAGGATTTTTATTTTATTTTAAACGTGTCACCCTGTAACCATGTGAACAAACGTATAATCAAATTAGCAAGTGAAATTAAAAAAGCAGGTCTTAACGTATTCAGGTGTGCATTCATTCTCTTTCGTATCAGTATTTGATCTTTGCTCTATAGCACAAGGAAAAAAGTATATATCTGGAGCCCGTTTGAAATATTGCGACCACAGTAAATGTCAGTCGACGCACTATAATATAGAACAAATAGATGCACGTCTCACCCAGACGAACAAGAAACGACTTATGAAGTAACAGTGATTACTTCCACATATCCGTATTAACCGCTGAATGGGAGGAAACATCCACTTTACACATTTCTTTGAAGAAAAACATAACAAATAATTATTAAGGTTCCGTGTATTATAAGTGAAATTAAAACCGTCCAAGGTATGAGGATCAGATGATAAATTGTTAATCTTGTTAAAGTCGAAATTGTCTATGTTTTTATTATAATTATGCAATTGTAAACAGAAGGGTTGGTTTTTGGGTAAAGGGATGGGGTAACAATTACTTTAAACTTCATATCAATGAATTTGGAAAAGGAGAAACTACAGAAACGGATTTTCTTTGTCATAATGCAACAAATTTATTAGAACTAAAGGTACAACCTATGAACACTTCATGAGAAAGTCGGAACATACATAGCATCTCATATCTTTACACAAGAAACACGGAATACAGACGTAACAGACCCACAAAATTGTCAGTTACTCAATTACTGCTGAATTCAAGGGCAGCTTTCCAAACTCTAGCATTTTCATCGTCACCGAGTAAATTATTCGTGAAAAGGAATATATGTGGAATATTTTCTTAGTAATATATTTCCCTATAAGTTTATTTGCCCGTTAATATTAAATATTCTTCGGTGTATTTTGTGTTGGTTAACTTCAAGGTTTCATCCTTTTTTTTTTCTATTTTTTTTCTTCCACGACAAATATTAACTGAAAATATTTTCATATATATTTGATATTCTGATATTAAGTTAAATGTTTAAAACAAATAACGGTTCTCATTTTCTATGGGGTTTGAATAAAGTCAGATAACACCTTCGTTTTTGTGATTGCGTATATCTTTATATGTTTATACTCTTTTACTGTTCCATCACCACGCGTCCCAATAACAGACAGCTTATAGCAAATCAGTAAAAAAGCGATGAAGTTATGACATCATCAGCATCATCATCAGCATCACATCTGTATGACGTCATATTCCTATTCGATGAAGGTGTCTCTTAAAGGCCGTAACTTAAGCAGGTATTAAGAGCAGCTAGGAAATTGAAATATTTGACAAATTTGGCATTTTGCTTTTGTCGCAATGAGCCTGTTTTGCGGTAGAGTTTCATTACAATTATTAGAACTATCGGACGTACGTAGGATTAGACAGTGGTAGTTATAGACAGTGTTGAAAACCTCTCAAATGTCAAAACGCGATAGATGTGTATATATATATATATGCATATATGATATTTTCTCATGTTACTTTTAGTATTCGAAAACTTCAATAAGTTATCCTTTCTTTCTTTAATAATAACAGTTTGATACATATCTTATGTTTATATTTTCCCCTCTTGTGTAAGAGTACCGTATATCTCTAAAGGAGTTTCTTGTTTTTTTTTTTTTTTTTTTGCTAATTGGAGATACACTTGTTTACTAGGAAATATTAATGAAATTATTCCAATATCGGTATACGGTATAAATGCAAATTGTATTTGAGAATAAAGAGGCTAGAGGCTGATAAAGTTGTATATATGTACATACTAAAGGGATGGTGTAACATACACGTTGACTTGAAATTAGTTCACACGAGTATACCGTACTAAAACATGAATCAAAAATTAAATTGAAATGATTAAAAATAATTTCAGTGAGCGGTCAATTAAAAACAGATTTATGTAAAGGCAAGTCAGTTAAACAGAAAGGTCATTACTTGTTGGTGGGATTTATCTCAAGGTACTTAATTAATGCATTATGGTCCGATGTAGTTGTTAATTACAGCTAATAAATGTCCTGTGTTTCGAGCTATGAATTAAAAAAATATAGTGATCTGGAGATAAATTGTGAGGCTTTTTGTCTTTACTTTTTTATATACAAATGTCATTTAAGCATATAGTTAAAATCATGTTATATCAAACTTGCTGAGAAAATATGTATTTCAAAGCGATGGGTATACATAAATATCACGTGGTTGGTGAGGATCTTCTCTTGCAAGGCTTAGGTTTTATATGCATCTTTCGTGTTCTTTTGATGCAAATATTTTAATGCCCTTCAATAATGGCCTTTAATCAATGTCCTTTCAATAACTGTTATAGACAAGCCAATCCGAGACGCGTATTTTTTTACTTTGAAAGAAAATGTGTTGTCTTAATGCTCATGCAGTTGTTCTCCTTTCAGCGCTAGTACCAAGTGTGAGAACATATACGGAAACAGATTTATCAAGCATCTGGCAACGAATGTTAATTTATGCTGCACGTTTTCTTGTTTTCACTTACTTCACCCTCACCCTTTGTCTTACCCAGAATAATAAACTTGGGTAAGGTTAATGTTAAGAGTTTGCGAGATCTGTTTAAACTAAAACAAGAATATCTGTGCAATATCTTATCATTTATTCTGCCCAAACTATACATGGAAAGAACCTATTGCTTATATGACACACACCAAAGAAATCATCAACTATTTATCATCTTGATGTATAGGCCTGTTAGCCTAACGTAGTGATCTATATTATTCTCAATATTCGGCTTTGGAAATTGAAAAGCCACCGGTCATTTCACAGCAGGTGTTTTTTTTTCTATATCTCTCATACACTGTGATAACTTCTAAATATGTTAACTTCAATCTCAAATCCTCATTTCTGTTTAAAATTTCTTAGCATCCGAATACAATGTCATCTACATACTTTATCTGCTGTCTGTGATATGCGTTTTGTGCACATATGAAAGTGATTTTAAGTTAACACTTCCGTCAAACCTAATTAGTTTCTGATAATTGGAAATGGTATATTCAGTTGATATAGCAAATGCTTTTATGTTAAGACTTCATCCTCATCAATAATAAAGACAACAGAGTTCGCGATATCGTCATTTAGCAAATTTGTGAAATAATAACTTATACTCAAGGCAATAATCAACAGCTGAAACACATTAGTGACCATATTTTCAATAAAAATTATCTGAGAATTATAATATGCCCCTACACCGATGACGCCAAACCCCCCAGTTCGTATCTGTTTATTAATTACTTTATAACGTCTAACAACCGTCGACGAATAACATTTCTTTAAATTTATTGTAAACTTACTGGGCATTATTTAACAAAACAAACTTATTTCCCGAAAGAAGCTCAGGGCATGAAAAGAACTACCGTATTTATAATCGGGTCATATCAGCATATATAAAAATTCATGTTTATCCATAGTTTAGTCCTTTACAATAATTTTTCAGACTAAAGCACAAGAGAAAAACCGTTAACTCTCGTGACGATTATAGCATGAAATGTATCACGTGATCTCGTTAAGAAATTTTATTATTATTTAACGGTAATCAATTTTTCTTTTTCGTCAGCTTCGACAAAGACCACGGAGGCGTAAGAAAGGTAGCTGTTTTCTTTTTATCAATAAATCGATCAGTTTTGGCGTCGCTTTCACTGATATTCAAACAATTTTTTGGTAGCATTTTTTTTCACTTTCAAACAAGCTAACATGAACAATGTAATTGAATACTACAGTTTTCTGCAGCATCTTAAAACGCAACGATAACTACGGAAGGACAGGTTCCCATCGCTTCTAGCAAAATATTGCTTTCTTTCTTTTACCGTCTTTAATTTTAAGTTTAATAAACTGTCTGTGATATTTTGTTTCTGTTAAAATGATAATATATCATTATTGCATATTTAACTACACCATGCATTCATCATCCTAGGGTTGGTCAAGTTTCTAAGTTTAAAGTGCCTATTGTTGTCTATGTGTAAGCTTAACTTACTTATGCCTTAAGGATAAACGCATTGTCTGATCCAAAATAACCGTACAAAGCGTACTCTGGTCCTTTTACCAATTACCCTACATCTAAATCCAAATTATTTCTATATATTCCTTAATTTAGACACGTGTTTGTGTCTCTTCTTTCTTTTTCTGCAACCGATACAAGATGTCACAAAAAAAACAGAACAAAGAAATATAGTTAAAAAATGTGATATCTTACCTCGATGGGAAATCTCTCTAAGATGTTTTTTCCTGAACTATATTTTGTTGTCTTACTTCCTCCGTTTTTGTGTTTTACTCTTATTCATTCACCGATCGTGATTTATTCCGGAAACCGAGTCTGTGTCTCAAAAACTTCCTCGCGATCCTGAGGCAACGTTCTCTGTACTGAGAGTCAATCCGAACTGAACGCGAACAAACATGTCCTCAGTCAGGGAGTTAATACTCTCACTACATCCGAAGTCAGTTTCTCGTCTTATCGATTAGTTAGTGCACTGAGAGAGAGAGAGAAAAAAGTTAATAAACGCAGTCTGAGATTGCGCACTTGCGCTATCACTCTATAGCCAATCAGCTCGTAGATGACAAAAAAAAATCGTCCTTTATAATATAACGTCGCGAAAGACTGGCATTGATGAATTCAATAAACGAACTGGATTATGCTGAAGCAATTTACGTCCGTCCGTTAAAATCCCTGGGAGAGTTTGATGTTTAACTGCAATTGGCAAAGTTAATTTAAAAGTAAAAAAAAAAAATCTTTTATGTAATAATAATAAGGAAACTTCCGATGATATGAAACTGATCGGGCGAATCAACCTTTTCCTCTATTTTACAGTTTTGTTTTTTTGTAAAGATGATTTCTCAGGAATTGATATTTTTCCTGTTTTAGTCGAGAGCCACGATACGATTTTCACGACGTAATTTTAAGTAATACACGAACAGTCCTGTGATGAAGACCTCTCCACCATTGAAGCTTTGTAATACGTCACAAAAACCCGAATGAGGAATTACTAGGACTCGTGTCAGTCGGTTCTTCGTCATGACGTCTATATATATATATATATATATATATATATATATATATATCAGCCAAATTTACGTTACATGCATTTTTGTACTCATTTTATTATACAGACCTAATTGATAAACAATTACCGTAGAAACACGGACTACAGTAGTCCGCATTCCATCACTATGCACATATCCATGTGCAGCTGTACAGCATTCAAGTACAACATACGATTGATCTAACATGCCTGATGGAAACAGTAAGTTACCTATCATGTAGTATAAGTCTGGCTTAAAGGTATATTTCTTAGGTGGATGTTGATCGCTAAAAACAATGCTGGTCATTTCTTTGTTTCTGCTTCTTTTGCTGCAGTTATTGTTCAGACCACATCAACATATTATCTTCTATCTCAAAGCCAAGATTGTTTCCGTGAATTTATGTGGCAACTGCAGAGTAATGGTGTCGTCATGGCAATTCAGCCGAATTCGTTTTACATATTGGTTGAATGTATTTTGCTAGAGTTTCTAAATGTAGAGCAAAGCGACAGCTGAGCAAATAATCACATCACATTGTATCACGATTTAAGGAGATATCAACAATTAACCTCAAATAAGACAGGAACGATTCTGAAGACGATTTGCCGTTATAACATCACAGACCACCAAACTGGGATCCATTGCTTGGAATGTAGTATACATGATGATAGACACACTTATACAATGTTTGCAGTAGGGTCGAATAGAAACAAATAATCCCCAGCTAAACAAACATTAGCGTTCCTTCAGTAAGTTTAAATTTCGTTAAAAGTCGATTTATTTTCATTTTGAAGTAATAAAATACCAAAATAGCCACACTGAAGTTTGCGATGCGTATGTGTGTTACACCCCACCCCTTCTGTTACAAATGATTATAAGTAATTATTAGTACAAGACAAGTATGAAGAGAAAGCATATCATATAGCATACCAAAGACATACCATAAATATATATAAGGTATTGTTTGATACAGGTGACAAACGACTACAGTGGAATTACGACCTTCCTTACCGGTTTCGAACCTCTGGACATACAATCAGCTTCCATAGCCTAGCGGTTAGGGTGTCCGCATATAAAGCGGGAGGCCCGGGTTCGAATCCCGGTGGAGACTGGAAGTTGTTTCACTGTTCTGGGTATTCCAACTCACTACGATTTTAATTATATATATATATATATATATCCGCATATAAAGCGGGAGGCCCGGGTTCGAATCCGGGTGGAGGCTGGCAGTTTTTTCACTCTTCTCGATTTTTCAACTCACTACAATTTCAATTATATATATATATATATTCAATATATAAATACATACATTTAAGTAGTACACAAATTATCTTTGGAGTTACTTACCGTTGTGTACGGTACCTCTCGTTGATGCTTACAATACTTGTTTTTCTTCTAGCACGAGGCATATTTTCAGGTTATTAGATTGGGAAGTTCGACACTTGAGAGAGCACTTGTCTGATTCTAGCATTCCTTTGCCGTGAGCTACATTGAAACATGGAGGGCACAGTGAAGAGACGTACGTAGGAGTACTACTAGTGGATATTGTTAGTGAGGTTCACTGCAGAACGTTGCAAGGTTCATCTGAAAAGAAATAGTTTAGTTGTATTCATAAAGATAAGGTATGCGAGCGAACTCGTTTTGTTATCCGTGCGTTACAATGCTGAGATATTACGCGGGGGATAAGAATAAGCCCACAGATACGACTTTAACTTAACGTGGTAGGCTTGGGCGTCGGTTGAAGGGGGTGCCACTCGGTCAATGCCAGCGCCACCGCCCCCCCCCCCCCCCCGTCCAACATTGACACGCCGACGGGGATTGAGTATTCATGAATGCCCTCATCGTAGCCCATATGACAACATCTTCGAAGCTGTATAGGCGAGCTTTCCTTTATTTCACAGTGTACTTTGTACGGAATGTGACCAAAAATAGAGCCTAGTCTTGAATAACTTGATCCACATCCACCCAGCACCTCCCCCTTCTCAGCCTTCTCAACCCCAGTCCCCTTACATCGAGACTGTTACCGTATTCACGATGACGATTTTACGTCACGTGAGTATCACGATTCTCTTGGAAATGGGATAGATACTACGCGTAATATCCTGAGTAATCTCCTTGTGTACTGTTTACACGTTATTATAATGTACGCCGCCTTCACGCCCTGTATACTTCTTTCAATGTCTCTTCGCATAAATATCTTTTCCTTCCCAGTATCCGAAACATGTCAAATATTCGTCAGGACAAAATGAAACCTACCTTATTTACATTTAGCATAAAGAGTTACAATGGTAATTAGACAGGCAGAATGACTCGGATTACGTAATAGCTGACAGGCCTTTCACAACATATGTGAGACTTTTTGAGCGATGGACTTATAAGGAACCTCCACACAAAAGATCGTAACAATATCGATATACCTGTATGGTAGACAAACCATGGTTGCTGGGCTATACTAAACTGGTTGAAACAATAAGAGCCCTATAGTAGTTGTGTGGGAGTGTATTAACTGGTTTGAAGTGTAGTTAAATCAACCGGGTGTAGTGATATTGACATTAATATACCAAGGTACATCAGGTATATCAAAAACATATCAGCTTCTATTTTTAGAATTGTCCTGCAAGAAGGAAACTCATGAGCATTTCCTATTGTATTGTTTTTAATTATTATCATTATTTTTTGAATTTATGAACCCTTGCATGAATAAAATATGAACTTCAATGTGGGCAATTTGTAATATGATAAATGGGACTTACAGTAGTGTGTGTAATATGGCAAATGGTTCCAAAGTCACTCTAAATTATAGGGATATTATGAGTATTATAGTTTTTCAATGCCATATCCTCTACAGATGTCATTTTGATTGTGCAATAATAAAAACACTTTTCCTTTTCTTATGTCCAGAGTATTGCATGCTAAATTTTTGTAAATATAGTAACTTACCTCACTACTGTTATACCTGTCTCCTCCTACCTATGCACTCTTATCTATTTGGTGTATAAGTATATAAGTACTGTTAAGGAACCTAAGGGGTTGTTTACCCCAGGCCTATCTGCCAAATACTGTTTCCAGGTTATCTCCATAGGTTGCCAATTCTACCAAGCAAGTAGTTGAAATTGAAGTTAAATCAGAATTTTACCACCTCCCTCTGGATGTTCTAACCTTCCAAATTATTTTCAGAAGTAGTTGGATAAAGAAGTTGGATAAAGTTACCAGTTAAATCTCTCAGTGAAGGAAAAGACTGCAGTTGGCTGTAAATGCTCCTTGAAATTCGAACATGTGTGACCATTTTGTCTTTAACATTTGGCATCTGTTGGAAACAATACCGATGAGTTTTATAGATGGAAATACATGAATTTGGCATAAACTGAGTTAAATTCTCAATTTTGTGTACATGTCTAACATTGCATTACAGATATTCAATAAATATTGTCATCTTGTATACTTCCACCGCCCCCGCCCCATTCCTTCCTAAAGATGGCGTTAATTGAACAGTGTAACGTACAGTATAGGTGAGTCTCAAAGATCCAATGACAGATCGCATCACGGGAGAGGGTGTGCCACGCTTGGGTTAACGACCTTTAACAAAGTGTAACATACAGTGATGTACAACTGCACGCAGCTAATGAGATTTTTCAAAACTGAGCTTAACTGTATAGTTTTCCTTATTTCCTTCTTTTGAAAAGGCAGGGGGAGGCAGTAGCAGGGATCTGATTCTTAATCAGCTGAATGTACAAAGTCCTCCCTCCCCCCCCCCCCCCCATTGAACCATTTCCCTCAGATTGACGATTCGAGATGGAAGGCATGTAACGCTCCCCTCCTCGACCCCCCCCCCCCAAAAAAAAAAAAAAAAAAAAATCTCATTTGCGCACGCCACTGATAAAAAAGACCACCGGAACTGATTGTTTTACATTTCATTCTTTGTAAAGTTTCCCTTCTAACGAAACAAGCCTTTTGACATGTAGCTAACCTATACAAAAATAAATTGTGACGTCTTCAACATCGGATTACGTGAGCAAAATACAGACTGAACATTTTCTTGTTTGTCACAGTCTCGACTGTTTGTTTATACGAGTTAAATTTATACATATGCATATAATACCGGATGTAAATGGAAAATATCAAATAATTAATGAAAAGACAAAATGTGATTTGGCAAGAGTATTTGGAAGTTTTTTCGAGACGAAATTTAATTGAATTGGTTGTATAAATCTAACGTTTCAAATTTATTAAGGTTCTTCATAGTTTTTGTCTTTGTGACTGAGAAAAAGAAATTGAAATTAAAACCATTAATCTAAACCAAGGAGGTGATTTTTCCATGAACTTGCATGTTTTGAATCATCATAAATTGTTACTCTGAACATAAAAAAAAAACTGAGACAAAAGTGGTTATATTATTGCTTTCGTGCATTCACGATTCTTTCATCAAAGTTTATTAACTCAAACCTCGGCAGTTGGAACAAATTCGACTAAACCTTTGGATTGTTGAGCTTGGGAATTGCATGTCGAGAGATCTGACCACAAACATTCTTAACTTGTATTATCGAAGAATAGTTGCAAATAATCTAAACTTTTGAAAAAAAACTATCAACTGACAGCAAAAAACTTAAAGATTTTTATTTTCAAGTTGAGGTGAAACGTTTGCAGGACTGCTTGGGAAAGTGTCCCCTTCTACAGGGGCGAAACCGCCTTGATTGTTTTGGCTGGGGAGGGGGGTGAGGGGGGTAAGATGATAAGTCGTTCAAGGTAGGAGTCTTGTAACAGGGGCATCCCATCCCTCTCTGAGAAATGTTTGGTAAAATGGAGGGTGCTAGTATACAAAATGTTGCTATATGATGTAACTTTTGTTAAAAATGTTGAAGAATGTTTTCGACTGTTTATGTGTTGCCGCGTATATATTATACGCTTACGTTTATAACATTCTGTCTGCAAGTGTAGGGGTAAGGTGGAGGGGGGTACAACACGGAAGGAAAGTATACATGGTCGTTTCTATGGAACATTCAAAATCATTCATTCTTAAACCTGTCGTACGGCTACTCGTTACCCGTGAATATGGTTTTGTAACATCCATCAATTTCATAAATATTAAAGATGATTTTCCCTTGTGTCAATCATACAAAAGAAACTTCACAGCATATCAATTCGGTAAACATTGTTTTAAACTCGCAGTATCCTGACATTCAAAAAATAAATGTAACGCCATGTAATGCCATAATTTTACGAAAATCTACAGATTGAGTATATTATTCGTAATATGCAATCGGGCTCATATATGACACAACTATTTAAATAAGAGTATTAAATAATCAAGTTAGAATCATCATATACTTACTTTAATTAAAGTCATGAATATTTATATGCAATTTTCAAAATAACAGTGTATAATGTGGATGCAGCTACCCTTTTCGAATTCTGATCAATTGTTAATGTACTACGATAGGTCTATATGAAATACCGCTCGAGGTTCACTTACAACTATATATAGCCTAGCGTTAATATATTTGACTCCATAACAAACGTTATTTGATTAAACAAAAGTTGCACAATCAACGCGTTTTGTGTAATTGTTTCACAGTAACTACGCAAACAAGTCCAAATTAGCATAAGAATCAAGTGCGCAAAATATGCATAAGGGGAACGCAGTTTTGTCCATATATGTCGACTTAGTCCATCCGTACTGTGACTTGACACACATATTTTCCTAGCAATTACCCAAGTTATTCTTCGACAGTTTGGAACGCTAAAAGGGACAGAAATTCGATTCTGGCTTCACCTGGGCATAATTGGTACGGTTCAGCTTCTAACCGTATAGAACTTAATAGAAAAGAGTGGCAAAAAATATCCACAATAAAAAGACGCCGATAAATTAACATATTTTAATTCTTAAATCAGTTGATGGAGGTGAATGCAAGCTTTTCGTTCCATTCGTTGTATTTCTTTTCATAATGTTTTCGGGAAAACACCTAAAAAAAAAAACGTTACATACAAAAAAAAAATTAAGGAAAGTCTCGATGTGTGAATTGCTTAACCATATTTTGACGTTAGCTAAAACTTAGTTTTTCTTAACCGCTTCGTTTACGTCACGTGACTTATGTGATTATGTATATTCCAACAGGTGAATATAATTAACAGAACGACGAGCAAAGTGATTATTTTAAATGAGATTTAGATCAAACTTAAGATGAAAAGGATACTGACATCACCTATATAGTCTATACAAGTGATACACGCGTGTAATTATATGGTAGAAGTAATTATATACTCTCCTTGTTTGGACATTAGGAGGAATTTTCTTCAATCAAATTATTTATCTATATTTTACAATGATTGATAATAAGTCTAGGAAAGAGGAGTCAATATGAAAGTAGATTATATTTATTACATTGATGTCAATATAAATTCATGAATCGTGTGAAATTAATAAATAGAAAAAGTGTAAAATGATTTACATATATTTATTTATAATAAAAATGTAACACTGGATTGTTGTTAACACCAAATTTAAGGAAGAGGTGCTGAGTAACAAAAAAATGGGCAAATGTTATTAAAGGAGTCTGATATTTACAAAATAATGTAATTAAACAGACCTGATAAGTAAGGGAACAGGTGGTGTAACATAGGGCCATTTAGGGGGCCAGGAAAAATATGGAGGGGTCATGTGGGAATATTTCAACAAATATTACAAATTTCCTCGTTTTAGTTATATTTTTGGTAAGTTTACATACATATATGCAAATTAGGCCGCCATTTTTATTGGGGGTGGGGGAGAGGAAGACTTCACAATATTACAATTACTATTTCGTAAGTTTCGATAAGTAAAAAAAGTCTTTCAATGATTCCACTTTTTGCCAACGTTTATAACATCATCACAGCGTCATGTGGAACTTCGTTTGCTATAGTTTACCGATCTTGTCTTTGAACTAAGCATATATGAATATATTGAATTTGGTTAATCTAACACCCCTCGTGTTCTTTATTTTTCACTCAATTATATAAATAAATTAGCGAAGGATTTAAAGAATCCCTTATGCCCAGACAATTGATCAGTTAAAGGTATCGGTATAGAGTAAAGGAAAGGACTAGATGTTATATGCTACCAACTCAAGTCTCATTTAGTCACCAACCTGAAGCTATCCCAGGATTCATCACAGGATTCCTGGGATGAATCCTGGGATGAATCCTGTGATGAATCTGAATCCTTGGATGAATCCTGCATGGGATGAATCCTGTGATGAAACCTGGGATGAATCCTGTGATGAATCCTGGGATGAATCCTGGGATGAATCCTGGGATGAATCCTGGGATGAATCCTGGGATAGCTTCAGGTTGGTATTTAGTCAAGTTATTGACATGGCCTACAACTGATGTTGGGCTCTTAAGTGTCGGTACTGGCTGCCATCACCTATACCTTTACGT
This sequence comes from Apostichopus japonicus, assembly GCF_037975245.1. NCBI lineage: Eukaryota > Metazoa > Echinodermata > Holothuroidea > Aspidochirotida > Stichopodidae > Apostichopus > Apostichopus japonicus. Next base: position 14,789,686 of record NC_092566.1, read on the forward strand.
ATACTCTAAGACACACAGATTAAGAAACTAGATAGAATGTTGAGTCATATATTATTTACCTTTACGGAAAATACTAAAAGTTATAAACGGTCTCTACACTGAAATTTCTTGACTCTTAACCTTCATTTCCTTCTTTTGTATTTTCATTTTTCTTTTCTAATTTCAAACTAGCATAATTAATTCAATCAAGGAGAGTTAAATATGAATATTGGTTTATCGATTATTGCTAAAAGCGGAAGTAGGCTCAAAGGAAGTAGAACGCCGCAAAATTTCAATTTAGAGTTACACTTTTCTACTAAATGTGTACGAATTTTAAGCAGAAATTGATTGATATGTATTATATATGTTATATATGATATGATATATATAAATATATATATATATATATATAATTATATATATATATATATAATATGATAATATTTGTCGAGTACGGTTGTAAAGTTATTCATAATCATTTCCGTATTTACGTCCGTTTTATAAATGCCCTACTTGGTTGATTTCGATGTAGCCTAAATAGCAGTCTTATGTAGAACATAAATGCATAGTTATTTTAAACCGGGTGAATTGAAATCCATTTTTGTATCTGTGTGTTTGATTTTTGTATTCCTTTTTTATTTTTTTCTTCATAAAACAAGTGGTAAAAAGTATACAATATACCATGACTCACAATAAGTACACAAAATAAACTATAGGGCAACATAAAAAGGTAATCTTGAACCACCTATTTGAGGGGCTCTCTACATAATATTACATCATAAACTTACAAGTATAACTTACAATTGCGGTTTGCCGGTTACGCGAAATCAAAGGAAAAACTTCTTGAAGTCAAGCAACCTTTCGTTAATATAAACATAATAATTGCACCATTTCTTCTTTTGTTATTCTGAAAATTTATGCCTGTTAAGAATAAAATATAAGAGGCGTCAAGTTTTAATTTTAACAAAAAGTCAATTCCTCCTACATGCATGATATGAGTTGCATATGCTCCAGGAATTGATACCCCTTCATTTCTTTTTTTATTTGAAGATTAATTAACGAAATTAGCACATGGTGCTTGGAGTTGTTTTGTCCATGAAAATCAATCCCTACGTCATATCCGTCTGCCATCTTATTGATTCATGACGTCATAAGCGAAAGTCACGTGAGGTAAGTTGTTGTTGAATAACATTAATGGCCGCATTGATCAATGACTTCTTTCTTTTTTTCATTACCGTGAGCCAATACGCGTGCAACTTGCGTGACGTTGTCATGAGCATGCCCAGTATCAAATCGTATTGCTATCCATGATAAGAGAAGATCATTTTCAATTCAACAGTATATATATTTGAAATATGAGGTTATTTAATGACGTTTCCTTTTTCAGAATATTTTAATGTTTTCTATAAATATTGTGATGACCTATATATGTAAAGAGAGCTTTTCTGACCTGGAACATATGGATTTCTCATAATAATCGTTAAACCTAATACTCTATTTTTTAATATGTAAATTTTTGGTAGGGGACTAAGGAATATGTCTTAGTCTGTATTTGCGAGGGGCGTTATGTGCAACTATTTTATGTTACGTTCCAATCACTTTTTTAGTGAAATCATTGATTGATTGATTTATTTTTTGGGAGGGATGGGAGCGGAGGGAGCTATTTTAGAAGGCGTTCATTCTTCTTAAACTTGATTTCTTTTATCTTCAGTCTATATATCACGTGTCATACAGGGCATACCCACAGTTATCACACCGTCATAACCAAACAGACTTTCTTTGACAATGTGTTCCGTCCATTTAGAATACGATGTCCGATGCTTCAAATGAATAACTTTCTGTTCTGGTTGCCCATAGTCCCGAGCAAAACAGTAAAAGAAAAAGACAATTTTATTTTCATTGTTCCTTCTTCTTTTGTCCCACCCCCACTCCCCCCCCCCCCACTTTCTTTTGAGGAAATAATGTATTTACGTACAGAACGAACCTCTATCATAACGGCTGGGAGAATGTTTTAAGGGACTTATTTGATCGAGGAAGTTTTACATGGGCTAATAATAATTACAAAACTTAAGTTTCTGCCTTTCCTCATCTGCAGTGGTCCTGCTCTTCGAAATAATTTCTTAACAACATGTACAATGTATTCACAATGACCTATATATAGTTACCCTCGGGTAACGAAAAAACACTGCCAATGTTAGTTATATGATTGTGACTGCAATAGAAACACTACTGTAATTTCGGTAAGCGTTTCGTAGAAATTGCCTGCTTATCCACGAAACATAAAAAACTGGTACATTATTTCACGTTTATATGCATAAAGTCTTATTGATCATTTTATGAAGGTCCCATATGAAACTGAGACTAAAACTTTTTAATTGATGCGCTTTTATTATTTATTTGAATCTGTTTGGTAAGAAGGAAATATATTCTTTTCTTTCGACAGTATTAAGTTTTAAAACCATTCATATGCTGAATAAACCTACTGAATACACACCCACCCCTTCCCTACCCCGGGAGTCACCCGGTACAAAAATACATAAACCCAACACAGAAAAACACTCTGTTTCATTGTACTGTAAATGTTGATATACGGTTACGAATACACAGTGTACAAAACAAGCGCATGAAATACATACAGACACGTCAATTGCCTTGAATGGTAAAAACATTTGAGGGTCAAACTTCTTAGAGCGGAATTCTATGAAATTTCGGCGTTTTTTGCCATCACAATTTTACGACCCGAATACATCTCTCTCTTAACCCATTTTATGCTTCAGTGAGAAGTAGCATACAAACTGAAGGGAAATGGAAGAATATATAGAAAAGGTGGCTTTCAATTTCGTGTGCCAACTTCTTCTATAGTTGCGAGATTTTCTCGACTTGACAATTGGCTTTCAGTGTGAAATTGTCACTTGATTTCTAAATTAATTATTTTCTGAAGTGGCCGTGACTAGCTGGGAAAGAGATCTCTTATGGTTTCACACAGTGAAGAGAAAGCGCTAGAAGTGATGATGAGTTCCTCACTGCCAAAAAGAGACAGAATTACTGAAGGTGCTCGCAGGAATTGAGAAAAAAGATGAAGTCGGGGGTTGTATATAGGCTGTCGGAGGATCGACAGTGATGTTATAGGACATGCTTGATACCTCTTGAAACGAAAGAGATAGGGGATAAGATATCTGGCATTTTCAATGAGGTTTGCTAAACAAAGAGACGAAAGGTTAGTAGATAGTGTCTTCATATACATATGGCCACAAAAGTTTATTCCCCTTTTCATATTCTCAAAACCGTGACGTACTTTATTGGATTCAAGTAGAAAGTTATGAAACGACTTGTAGTAAGTTTATATAATATGGATAAAAATTTCACTATATGGTAATATGCATAGTGAAGCTTGTATAGTTGGCTATGTCACTATGCTACGTCACTATGGCGAATACAGATTATATATTTCTTTCTTGAATACTTTATATATAGAATAAACGATTTATGACAAGCAGAAGACGGGTTATACTATCACTACGTATAGCAATGTGTATATTTACTCGTATTGAAGCTTATATGGCGATATGTCACTATGGCGAATACATATAATAAGTTATCACACTTATACGTTGCAGTATACGTTGAAGAATTACAAACGACTTGTAGCAAGTATAACATGGGTTTCAATCACTGCCTACAGTAATGTTTGTATATCTATATGTTTTTGAAATCTATGTAATTTACAATGAAACTATGGCGAACACATATGCCTATAGTATTAGCAGAATTATAAACGACTTGTAGCAAGTGTAAAATGAGTTTCGATCACGGTGTATGACGGTAATATATGTATTTATATTTATGGAAGGTTATATATAGTTGTAATTAGGTTATGATGAATACAGGTACTGGCAAATCCTTATCACGCGATGTTCTCAACCGTATAGCGGCTACATTGATTGTGTATTTTGTGTACCCTCATCTAGTGGGTATATGTATATGCATATATATACATATATATATATATATATACACATATACATACATGTATATATTTATATACATATATATGTATATATATATGTGTGTGTATCTATATATATATATATATATATAAATATATATATATATATATTTATATATATATATATATATATATATATATAAATATATATATATATATATATATATTTATATATATATATATATATATATATATATATATATATATATATATATATATATATATATATATATATAAATAGATAAAGATATTGTACTTTACCGCTTCAAAATCACATGACGGTATAAACAGTTTTAACATCATGTTTCTCTCAGATAAAGGTTATAGATACTGTCAATACGAGTGTTTTGAAGCATGATATGGGAGGACATGAGAGAGTGCAGATATTAGAATTAGGAAATGTTCCCAACTCGCTGCAGTGACCTAATGTCCTTCTCCGAACGTAATGAATGTTGACTTTATGTCAAGTGATGTTACATGTTGACCAATCAAGTTAAATAATCATAATATAAGCTAACTAAAACCATTGTCTTTACCTTATGTTCATGAGAATGATTGATAAACAACTGAGTTCCCCTCCTGTCTTCGTCTCATGTTCTCGCGGCATTTTCACCCCCCCCCCCTCCACCCTACCCTAAACAACTTACAAAGGGACAACAAAAGTGTACAAGATGGCATATTATATATAAACGTGGGAAGTCATTATATATGTAGGTTGATCAATATAAAATTGTGAAGGCTTTTCGCTCCATGCATGTGGTATTTGCTTTAATGTGCGCATGCGTGTTTATTTTCTAAATATTCATGGCGTAGGAGATCTCTCGTTAAGTGGCCACAAATGCCAGTATCCTGATATGAAACCGACATTCACTATTATATTGACTGCGTTTGCAAATACCATCTCTTTGAAATGAAAGAAAGAGCCAAAAACTAATGGAAAAATTAAAAATTCAATATGACAGTGCGTGGTATACATGATGGAATTCTTACACATAATAAAATCTTCGCAATTGCCAAGATAAATAAAATAAAGAAAATCCTTAAATTGGGTTATATTTGTCTTATTTGCTTGAGGTAGGCTTTCAATTTGAGCAAGTGTATCACCACACTGTTACAAAAAGGTCGTTTCTATCGAGTTTTCTTTGAATCATTAAAATCATACATATTTAATATTATAATTGCCAATTTCTATCTCATTATACCTTTGCAGTATCGATTGTATGTAAATATACTTAATCACCATGCTTCGTGCTCAAAACAGCTTGTTGAGTCGATTTTGAACCTTTTTTTTTAATACCCTGTTTTAAACCTAAATATCATATTAATGGAGCTCGTTAGCTACGACTGCAGCCATGTTTTATATCATATATATTAAACTAAGAGCTCAATATTCTGAAAATATCTACGTAACTGGTTTAACAAAGTGTTTAAATTTGGTTTCCTGACGGCTAAATGTTCATGTTTGAATCATGTTTTTAATTTCATTTACTCGTGAACCTTCATTTGATTAAAATGTCAAGACAAAGTAACCGTGTGTCTGACTAATTGCGATCTTTTTTTGACAAATTCTCGTTTAGGTTTCGGAAAAATTGCCACTGAAAACTTAAAAAAGCTAATTTAAAGTGGTCGGCGGCTGCTGCTTTTCAAAAACTTTCTTCGAAAGCATCCGAGGAATTTTCACAATAATATTACAACTGATTAAAGTAATATATTCCGCCATATTTTTCTCACCACATGAATATTATACTTGGGAATACTAAATTAATTAATACATTTTTATTGGATAATGTTCGTCGCCCCGACACATTTCTGACGGAAGTTTAATCACACGCAAGACCAGTCTGCTCAGAAAGTTTTGAAAATTGTTAAGTTTAGCCATCTGCAATTTTTGTTTTGTTTTAAATTACACTTATAGAAGGAAAGCACTAAACCCAACCACCATTATTGGTCCATCTATAATAGAAATAGACAACTTCTCCAAACAGAGAAAACTAAGTCTTATTCCATTTGGGCGATTGAATGTTCCTTCACACACACAACGATGACTTGAACAAGTCTAAATGTGATATCATCGAGCCATTACGTGCTTTATTTTAGTTTTAGGTTTATCTTTTATTTATTACAAAATACATTTTCTGTATTGGAGGTGGTTTTTCAAAAATGCTAAAATGTCAAACATTGAATTGTAGCTCTTAACAGGACTTCATGATGGCACTATATTGTCCGTGTTAACACTGTTAACATTTGACGCTAAAAATATAAGCTCAAAATAACAGAGAAAGAAGAAGGTTTCAATTCATTATCACACATGTGACATCACATGTTTGTAAAATGACAGCTTTCACACACGTTTGTAGTTACAGAAAATCTCCTAAACGGATCAAGTTTTCGCTTTTGTTCTAATCTGTCTGAGGAAGTTGTTCCTCACAAAAGTCTCTATCAGATAAGCTAAAGATAATGGTTCATGGGTTTGCGACACACCCCTTTAAATTAGTCAATCAGGGAGTGTTAGCTCAGTGGTTAACGCCGGTGCCTTTCAATCATAAGGTTCCGAGTTCGAGTCACTCCAAGATTAATGTATGTCGTCCAGTTACAGAGTTGTTGACAATTGACAATTCATAATCATGGACGTTAAAATATGAATCTAAGAGACTGACTTCGGTCAGCTTGTGGCTTTGATAAGCCAATGATGGCTTCTTCGCGAGTTCCTGCCTGCAGGAGGATCTAATATACATACATACATACAAATACAACCTGATTAATTATGCTTTTTATTTGATGTCAATCTGTGACGATATCTGTCGAGAATGTTCCCTAATTAACGTTTATCAATCTGCTTACAATCTTCCTTTGTTTTTATCGTTCATCTTATACAAATTAGATATATTAATGACGTGATTAAAACAATACAGCACTGAAGTGTCTAACGGAAAAAAAAACCTGAGAATTTGAGAAACCATATCGGAATGTTTATAGAAGACCAACAAATAAGGACATTTCATGTACGGTTGACTCATGGAACCAAAATGCATGAAGTAAAACACTAAAATCAAAAAGGAAATGAATTTGTTTCTAAGAATAGACGAAATTAGAAGGTAAAACAAACCCTATACTATACACTCTATATGTTTCTTTGTCAGCGTCAACTATAAGTTTGCCTGTATAGAGAGAGCTAATAACGAGTATATTTCAAAGATAGAACTTTAGCTTGGCTATATGGCTGACGTCTTTGAGTGTTCTTGGCGTATACAAATGAATTGCTCTTCAGAAGGCCAACGCAAGACTTGAAACCAACAACAGGAAGGACTGCCCAGAGCGTTATCATATGCCAATACTCAAGTACACTTCAGCCGCGCATTGGAAAACGATGCGTAGCGATCTAGAATTTCAATCCACACAGCACCACACAAAAAAAAAAAATTATCTCAGCCAGAATTGTTTATTAGTCAACATACCTATAGTATTGTATAGTTGGTATATTTATCCCTGTGAACTAACAGACATTAAAAAAAAAACCTTTAGGAAAAATTATTGTATTACCTGCTAAGAAACTGACGTCATGGTCATTCTTGTTTAAAACAAAAACAAAAACAGAAGAGATAAATTATGTATTCATGAAGCTAAAGGGACCAGGAACGAGTGCCGACCTTTAGGGAGAACAGAGAACAAGTATTTCTCTTTTTTTTTTGGCTTAGGTATAATATTATCACCTCTAAAGCATACTTGGAGGTTATAATCTTCACAGAAGAGGGTTCTTGAATTCCAAAAAAGAAGAAAAAAACTCAACTCCATCAGCTATGATTGAATTATAGCTTTGGGTTATTTTCTACGCATGCGCTAACATTACTTCGCAGGAGAAAATATTTCACGAATCCCACAGCGTACTTTTCATCACTTCACGATCTTAACTTTTGTTTATTCTTAGTTTTATTATTGCTATATGTAACTTGTGAAAGCGGTTCTTGAATATAGGCCTATACATTTGTCGATTGTTGCGCGATATGGTATAAAAATGGTCCATTTCCGTATTGTTATTTTATATTTGTACTGAAATTGCATGGTTACCAATACATCCAATCCATACTGGGTTAAGTATATGAACCGAAGATTTTACTTAACCGATTCTACGGGATGCTATATGTATCAAAATATTGCTATATGCTATATGTATCAAATATATATGTCCAAAATAATGTAAGCATGTCCAAATTAATATAAACATGTCCAAAATATTAGAACCAAATTCAATCTAATATGAGCGTGTCCAAGATAATATAAGCACGGCCAAAGTAACATAAAAGTGTCGAATGTAACTGCTAACTTCAAAAGTCGAAATTTTACGTTGGTATGTCGAAAACAAATATATATATATATATATATATATATATATATATATATATATATATATATATATATATATATATATATATATATATATATATATATATTTGTTTTCGATATACCAACGTAAAATTTCGACTTTTGAAGTTAGCAGTTACATTCGACACTTTTATGTTACTTTGGCCGTGCTTATATTATCTTGGACACGCTCATATTAGATTGAATTTGGTTCTAATATTTTGCTATAGATATAGATATATATATAGTTATAGATATAGATATATATATATATATATCTATCTATATCTATACATATATATATATATATATATTATCATTATCGTTACCAAATTTCACTCATATATTTATATATATATATATATATATATATATATATATATATATATATATATATATATATATCTATATCTATATCTATATCTATATCTATATATATATATATATATATATATATATATATATATATATATATAATTGAAATTGTAGTGAGTTGGAAAATCCAGAACAGTGAAAAAACTTCCAGCCTCCACCGGGATTCGAACCCGGGCCTCCTGCTTTATATGCGGACACCCTAACAACTAGGTTATGGACGCTGATTGTATGTCCAGAGGTTCGAAACCGGCAAGGAAGGCCGTAATTTCACTGTGGGCGTTTGCCACCTGTATATTGAACAATACTATACTTCTGTTTTGGTGACATATTTGCCTTACTCTATGTGTGTGTGTGTGTGTGTGTGTGTGTGCATATATGTAGGTTAGCTTGTGATATGTCGCTATAAAATACAGTCTGTAACCTAGTTAACTCTGCACGGGTTAAATTTACATATATAAAGGACGGAAGACATGAGAGAAGAGGACCTTATTCCTTTTGTTTTAACATGATACAGATGTAGAATGCGAAAACATTAAAAAACAGTATATACGGTATACGGGAATCGAGATACAATTAGATCTTATCAAGGAAAGGCCTATAATTGAATCCGAATTTGATCTCGACCAAAATACCTCCAAATTTAAATATCTTTGTGAAATCAGCATTATTCTTGTGTGGGTGTTGCAAATTTACGGCGTAAAATAAAGCGTTTCCTTTCAAAGGGAATCTTAAATTTCAACGTTTACAATCTACTACCGTGAAGGAAAAGGTTGATTCTGATTATTTTCAATTAAAGCAAGAGGGAAATATAGGTGGGTGGGGAAGGGGGGGTAGGATGTCGATCAAACCGGGAATTGTTTACAGGAATAAATCGGAGTTGGTTCCATAAGACAAGAGTACATGCTACGGCGTTGCTATGCAATTGCCTAAACTGGCAAAAGCAATCACTAATCTGTTGGAAATGAAATTAAAATAAGAAAGCACTGCATATTTGATAAGAACGAATTAAAAAAAATTCCCAATTGTATGTTTTATAAATAACAGTTGAATAGATGGAAAACTACAAAAGTAGTGAATTAGAGAAGAGGGACGAGCGAGGAAATTCCGGCGAGGAAATTGACAGTGGTATAACATGACCTAAGGATGTGAATATGTAGGTAATCTAATAGGCTAAAGTGGAACATTTTACGGCACGATGGGATTGACCCTGTTCGACACCTAGAGAAGATGGCCAGCTTTGAAGTAAGAAGGTGGGGGGAGTGTAACGATTCGTCAGCTATTTTTTTGGAGGGGGAAGGGGTTAAGTTGTGTGCATTTTGCTGTTAGTTTATGTAAGGGGTACCAATAAGCTCTAGTAAGAAAGTGGATGAAGTGGATTTCTCAGCTAAGGGGAAAAAGAAGCGAAGAAAAGCTGAAAAAGTCAAAAGCAGTGATATAATAATAATAATAATAATACACAGTTCTTATAAAGCGCAAATACACACTTAAGTCTCAGTGCGCTGATTATTATTAACCCCTGGTCATTGGTAACTTGTCACACCAACACACCAAAGTGTGCACAATTCAATCAATCTCTCCTGGGGCACCACAGTGCACCACAACCACGCGTCCACCGGGGGACTTCCCATAGGGTGCAGCCACAGACCGGCGCACGCAACTATATTTACAAGTTACCTCGCAGGTCCCCATTTATACACCTGGGTGAAGAGAGGCAATGGAGATAAAGCGCCTTGCCCAAGGACACAACGCAATGATCTGGCCAGGGCTCGAACCTGTAATCCTTAGATCACAAGTCCACTGCCTTAACCACTTGACCACAACGCCCTTTTTTGTATGTTGACGTGGAAAATGGGGAGACAGATCTGTTATATGACAGGATCATTTTGCATTGCTATAAAACTTCTGAGTGCTGACTAAGGTCAATTATATAAGTAAAAATGTTCTAGGTTCATGGTCAGGAAATATCTTACAGGGTCAAACTCTTCAAGATTTTTTATGGCATATCGAATCGAGGTAGTGGCCTACCACCCCCCCCCCCACCCCCATCCCTCCCTCCCTGCCCCGTCAAGTATAGGTTCCACCTTCCCTCCCCCAAAGAAAGTATTCCCTCCCCCTAAAAAAAATTCTAGCTACGTGTTACACGTCTCCCAAACTCGAACGTTTTCCATTGGTCGGAAAGCTTCTTTAAAGCTCTAAAATTTTATCCAAAGTCCTGCCACATCTAATGTATACCTCACAAACGTATACTCATCCAATGAAAGCAAATCTACGCGCTTTCATCTTACTGTTACATAATGATATCGTTACCTTGGTGATACATCGCATTATCTGTATGTCACATTCACAATGAAACAAAAAAAAAACTGACGTTCTGAGCGACGAACTAAACATGACCGCTGTATAGTCTATACAATATACGTCAAATGTTATCTTAATCTCTCTCAAATGAAAAACAAATCCATTATCATTTATAATATAACATCTAACAAACCCAAAAGCAAAACAAAATAAAAAAAACTGAATAAATTAATTAATTAAATTAAAATCGTGAAAAGAAATTGTAGAAATTGAGAAACACCAGTTCGAATTCTCCATTAAAATTCACTTAAATTATTCTCCGATCACATGTTTTCCTCTCGTCTTTTTTTCATTATAGATTGTTTTTGTTATTTGATATTACATTTATTGTCATTTATTTGTCTTTATCAGATTTCCTGTGTTGTTACACCTATACCTGAGTTGTGTCTTAGTCATGGTTTGCTCCCCTCCGAGTACTTTTTAGACTGACGTTAATGGTTTAAAATTGAAACCGTTCACACCGCATGATATTAATTAGACACACTTGCTGTCTAAATTCTTTTTCTCCTTTTTATTGATACACATAGAAACTTGTGTAAACTGTAACTTCCAGGAATGTTAAACAAGAAGGGAGGGAGGGCGGTAGGAGGGTTTATCAACAGGTTAATTTCGTGTGTTTTACGGACTGCGAGGGTGTTAACGGTATCTCTTGACCTGTCGCATTTGTTGGTGGCATGTTTCATGTTCAGGTTTTATTGGTCAGATGAAATGCCCGGCGGGAAGAAAACGTGGGAGTAAAGTCGAGGCATCCAGGCAGGAAATGGAACATATGCATTTGTACACTTGCAGTGACAAGAATGGTTATCAAAGCTATAGATATCCTTAGAACAAAAAATATAGTTGGGTTTAACATGAGGTTCCCTTTGGTCAAAACATTGAACAGGAACCAACCGAGATTATTAAAGAGATATTCCGGTGCAGAAAAAAAGAGCCGATGTCGAATAAGTGATTCATAACTGACTGTTTGAAGATCACTTTTACTTGTTTGGTAAACCATATTATACCTTAGCACGTCCTGGTCATGAAATGAAACCGTCCCCGGTAGTCTGTGACGTCATTAATAACAACTGGCGTTGAAGATCTACTTATATGGCTAAAGTAATGTTGTAAATTTCTTTTTGAAATGGGATACATTTGTTAGACGCCAGAGATGGCACCTTCCCCTCATTTAGAAAATATGGGGAAGGGGAGGTGGGAGGGGGAGGGGCACAAGTGTATGCCTCTTTCTAACTACTTTACTAACTAGAAATGCACTCCACAGCATTGTTAGATCATTTAGCTGGATCCATAGATTAGCAAAGAGAATGTCAAGCGATCAAGAAAAATATTTTGTTACCTCATCATCCTTTGACATGTGTCTTTGTTCCGTCTATAATTTTTCGAAATTTTGATATAAAAAGTCAAACTTTAGAGATCATAGAGTTCAAATGTCAAGGTAGTGGTCGAACTTTTGGGATCAAACATTAATTTCGAAGTTTTGGGCTGAAAAAAAAAGTCAAAAAGTTTCAAATATCCCGTCTTGGCCACCGCCTGATAACTTTTTGTTTTTACATGACACATTTTTTTCCTTAAAAGTACAGTTTTGTTCTTTAAAAGGAAACCATGTTTACATTATATATATTTCAAAAGAGGAGATTTTCATCACAATTGCCATGATGACGTCACCTACTCAGCTGTTGCGAAATAAATTCCTAAACTTTCACCAAAATTCTGAATAAAATTCAAGAAGCCTTCAAGATACAAAAAAAAAAGGTTATTATATTGTGATTTTTTACACATACTAATGTGCTGAAATAAATTAAATTAGCGTGAAATCAATTAATATTTTAAAAAATTTCTGTAATTTAATCAAGTTTAATGAAACTATTACATTAATTAAAATTCCATGCTGCGGCATATCACAGAACTTACGACAGCGTTCGCATCATAAAATAAACCAATTTACATTATATAGATGTTGACAGCGTCCAGTCGAAAATGAACTTAAGGTCACTAGTATTTTCCCCAAAATTTTTGGCTTGCTCGATTTTTTTTTTAAAGTACTTGCATAGAGGGGATCTGATCCCTCCATAGAACTGCCAAACAAAGAGAAGAGTTCAACTAGAAAATGTTCCAACACAAATTGGTGACACAAAATTCTTGAAATTTGAAACTTACCAAATTCCTTCAAGATCTTCTAAAACTATTCGGAGAGATTCATTTGTCCAGACAGCCCAAATTGTTTCTAATGCCTCCATCGCTGGGTCCTGCAGCTTGGTCCACCTATGTAATATATACGGACGCAGAGTGAATCTGTGACGTCACGACCATATATGCACTCAATTTGAAATGTCATTTATATTTATATATATATATATATATATATATATATATATATATATATATATATATATCACAGCTGGGTTTTTTAAAATGCACTAATACCATATTTTGATATGTGGTAAAACCAATACACACAATGAATCGACAGACAGGGAAACACACCCTAACTCTTCGTGCTCGATGTTCTACCATCTTGCTCCCATTATTTTTGGCTTACCACAGTTACTAAGAAGGCAATTAGTTTCCATTACAACTATATACATACTTGTTTAAATGTCTTGTTAACATGAATGATTGGCTCTGTAATTTGTTTCAGTTACATTTTACAAATAAAGTCATCATTTCCAATGTTCTTTTTCACTGTGCGTAATTGATTACCACTGGTAAAATTAATAAGCTCATCAGTTCTGTCAAATACCACTTTCACTTTAAAGGGACAATATATGATTCTATAGTGACATGAACAAATTACTAGATATTTTATAAATATTCACTACTAGAAACTTTTCGAAATTAAAGTAACGACACACTCTTTCAACAATATTTGCGGATAATTTTGTTTGAATTGCCTAGTTTTTATAGTACTTATTACTTTGTGACATTTGCAAGAATTCATTGTGTTATAAGTATAGCAAGGCTGTCTTCCAGAACAAAACAAACGGTGTTTGTTTAAGTATATATGTTTAATTTATATATATATATATATATAAAGATATAACACACCAGAAAAATTCCACCTCACGACCGGTTTCGTCCTTGTAGGACTCATCAGGCGAAGATAGGAATCGAACCCCAGATCTTGTGTCACAGACCGAAGTCCGTACCACTCGGCCACAGTGATTTATACTGGTGTGTGAATGCGTATAAACTGGCTTTGTATAACGGTTAATGAGGGCGTATTACCTAAGTATTATCATTGTACAGAGTGCACCCCTGGTGCTTTAAATCTGACAGTTTACACAGAATTACACCACTCTCTTTTAATATGCAAGCCAAGCCTTAAAAAGGAAATGAATGTGTAGTAAAACTCTAATTCTTTTGCAACTAATTAATTTTGCAACTAACAAATTACTTTGCCCCTATTTGATAACTAACAAAACGAGAAAACAAGTTAGTAAAACGTGATTACATCAATTTTAGGAAATCTTATAAAAAAAAAAAACTAATAAAAGATTTAAAAAAAAAGAAGAAGTTAAGTCAGTCAGTAATGCTGTCCGTCTTGCTTGGTGGTAAGTTTTTCACTTTCCAATTCTCCACTTTTATATTTCTACCTATTTTACTTTTCTCAGTCTTCTTCCTTCTTCTCTACATTTTCTCCTTTCCCTTTTTCATTTCTTCTTTCCAGCTTCTTCTTCTTAAGGCGATTGAAAAGTCTCCGTCAATGGGTTTCTAGTTTGATTTATTGTATTGACTATGAGAATGACAACTTGATTTGTTGTGTTGTGGCTTGTTTATAATAAATTCTGATTAGATCCGTACGCTAAATAACCTCATTATGTGGTGGGTTTGCCTAAAGGTATCAAAATGAAACGCTACAACGGTTGTAAGTAGAGTCGACTTTCAACAAGAAATTAAAATTGGAGTCGATCCCTAACCGCCTTTGGCTTCAATACTTTGGTGTCTAATTAAATTCACGCTAGACTATAGGTTATGAAAGAAAGGTATGTATGTATGCGTGTATGTATGTGTATGTGTATGTATGTTTGTACAGTATCGTGTATGTATGGATGTATGTATGTGCTGATCAACACCAGAAAAATTCGACCTCCCAAACGATTTTGCGACTCATCAGGCGATATTACATATAAATATATATATATATATATATAATATATATATATATATATATATATATATATATATATATATATATATAAATATATAATACATAAATATATAAGCCATGGGATAATTTACATGTTTTAATGGCGTTTTCATCGCGTTAACGACAATATACCAATATATATTTCATTCATAATATTTCTCATTTTGTTGTAATAAATATTAAATCATGTTATTTTTCCTCCAGATGAAGAAACACAATTATCAAACTGTGACATTGTAACTTTAATTGTTTCATTTATTGAGTCCGAAAACCGTTTTGGTTTCATCTTATAATAAAATTTCTCATAAAATCTTAAATAGTTTTTTGGCAGCTCTTCAATCCCAATTCACGTATGACCCATTCTTCACCATGCAGTCATACAACTGGACACTTGAGTATCGGAATGAACGTTGATCATGGTACATGCATGGACTCTACATACTTATGTACCATTCAACTGCTATAGTCTACTGGGAACTCAGAGAAAACTAGGCTTTGAACCTTAACTGTATTACGCAATGTATTGAAAGGGCACCATAATAACCTATATCTGGTAGAAAATATCAAACCTTCCGACGCCTTCTAATTTAGAGTTTACTCCAGTGAATTAAAAATAGAAAGAAGAGAGTAACGCATTCCAGAGAGCATAATTTAGAACGACCTAATAAAATATGGGGGGCCAAATGGCACAATTGAAACAAAGACGTTAAACTGGTATCGATTGTTCAAGCCTACAAGACTTTTGCGTTCAATTGATTTTGAGGAGCAAGAGACTAGAGAATGTGCAGTTCAGTTCAATCACGTTAAGGTAGGCAAAAGCAAGATCATATCGGTATTTGATTTGCATTCTTCGGTGAGGTAGCACACTGGGTTAGGTAAGTCACAACCACCCCTCCCTCCCCAACCCCCCCCCCACAAACACACACACCTTCCCTAGAGGCTTCATCATGCAAACGTGACCCTACCGTTTCAATTCTTACCAATATATCTAATAACCAAATATAATAAGGAAAGCAATTAAAATTCTCTCGTCGCCCCCCTCCCCACCCTCCCCCGCTAAAATAATTTGGTACAATTCATGTACCTATACCACG
Organism: Apostichopus japonicus; assembly: GCF_037975245.1. Lineage (NCBI taxonomy): Eukaryota > Metazoa > Echinodermata > Holothuroidea > Aspidochirotida > Stichopodidae > Apostichopus > Apostichopus japonicus. Next base: position 14,806,004 of record NC_092566.1, read on the forward strand.
TCCTCCATTGCTCAACATTTCTTGACTGCACCCATTTTCAGCCCACTCGAACCACATCTCTTAAACTTTCTCACTTCCATATATATAACAGTACGTTAAAGTATTTCTTGATCCCGTTATGACCACGCCTTACAATACCTCTATACCCTAGTCTTTACACCATGGGGACATGGGGAAAAAATTGCGTAAGAGTTGTTTTTGTATAAACTTTGTATATACACCTTTTAATTCCATATGCTTATCAATTACTTGTGTAAAAGTAAGTGGGCCTGACGTTTCGATCTTAGCAGGATAAGCTTCAGATGCTGAATGGCCACTTATCAATTACTTCAGAGATTTACCATATCCCCTACCCCCACCCAACCCCACCCCTCCTCCAAACCAACACACACACCACTCCATTACCTATATTTTCTCAGTCTCTTACCCCTATACCTATTATCTCTATCAAAGAAGTTTGCACAAACATTTTGATGTTGTGTTTGTAAATAAAGGGAAGAAGCCATCTTAAACAAAACCATCTTCAAAAAGCAGGCGGTGAGACATCATCATAGAGGCAGGTCACGTGACATTCCTCCAACCTGACAATCATGTAAATTGAATCCATTCAATCGATTTACAGTCCTTAAGTTCGAGCGTCCTGAAGAGGCTAAAAATTGATTTGAATTTTAACACATGTGACATGTTCTGATAACAGCAACAATAAAAAAAAGATAAACTCGCAGGTAAGACAAAATGCAAAACCAGGAAACCTTTCTTTTTTATTATATATTTATTTGAATCATACATTGTGCGCGATTTTTTGTATGTTTCATTTCATGTTTTCCATTAATTTATCATTTTTTTTCTGCTTTGAATGATTATGTTTTTAAAGTAAATATTTTTTTATCAAAATGATATTTTCAAAAGGTTAACACACTCAGATACACGTACGAATCGAAATAAACGGAGATGTGACCAACCTGCAGGGGTTGTTGAGGATTTCATGAATTATCCGAAAGATAATTATGAGAGAATAAGCACATGGCAACATAGTTCATTCAACCATTCAAGTTTCAAAATCACCTTTAATATAGTTTCCCCTTCGATGTGAAACTATATCTGCATTCACATTCGTCAAGTCTTTCTCTAAAATATCCACAGGGAGTTGGAGAGGGGGAAGGGGAGGGAGAGGGGAGCGGGAGGGGGTTAAAACCGGTAAGCAACTGGTTAAGCTTCCCAAACATTAACCGGGGAGTTGTTAACGACCCCCCTGCAGCATAAAACTGTTGACCCGTTAACAGTAACAAGTAATTATCAATTTAACCGGTTAACACCATTTTTTACAGTTTGTAAAGAGAGAGCATAGTTTGGGATTCTTTGTTTACATTTTTAATTTTCAACGGGAGGGAGGGGGTTAGGAGATCGTTGGGTTGGGGTGGGCGGGGCGGGGGAGTGGTGGGGGAATCGCCCATTGCAGGTTTTACTCTTATCACAGTCATACTCAGAATAGATATAATCTGGTCAAATGATACAGACTGGTGAGTATAAAGTACGAAATTGAAATTAAAAATGATGCTGTTTTTTGAATTTTGAAAATGTAGAACGCTGTGATCAAGTTTTCCACGAAGTGGTTCAGAAATTGAGTAACGGAAATGGAGTGAATGGAACAGAAATTAGTGTAATTAAAGAGATTCAGTTGAGTCTTAATGACCGACAGAAGCCAAAAAAAAAAAACAGTTCTTAGTCTTAAGTTGATTGCTTCAATCTTCAGCGTAAGTTTTATCCCTCTATCTAACGTTTCAAATTCAATCTTACAAGAGTAAATAACTTCAGTATTTGTGCTTATGTTTCCGACGGACGTAAGTAAAATATATTAAATTAAACTGTGTTAGGTCATCAATCAGGACTTGTGGTTTATTTTCATCGATATTATTCGTAGCCGGTGGCATAGGAAACCGTTACGAAATATTTCAATCTATAAGCAAAATAGCGGAAAATAACAGAACTGTGTAAACTCAACATTCTCATGCGGGAGCTGCAAACAATAGGGGGTGTGGGAGGGTGAAAAACCGTCGTGTTTGTGGAATTGTAAGGACTTCACTCGTTCAACAAACTCACAGAATTATACAGTCAGATATCATTCCGCTGCAAATTTCAACATTTTTTCCTACAGAAGACATCATTAAAACATTTATGTTTATGCGTGAAGTATTTTGCATTAAATATATTTCCTACCTTGAACGCTTAAGAATGAATGCATTCCGTCATATAAACATGTTCCTTTAACTTATAAAAAAATATATAACCTTGCACTCACATCTTGGGGGGAAGCAGCGCGTTAACACTCACTTGTCATATTAAGTCAAATTTCCCTTTGATGCCAGCCAAGCGTATAAAAGAGGTTTGTTAACATAGTCGACATAAAGTGATATCTTCATCAATATATATATATATATATATATATATATATATATATATATATATATATATATAGGCTATATATATATAGGCTATATATATATAGGCTATATATATATAAATAATATATATATATATATATATATATATATATATATATATATATATATATATATATATATATATATATATATATATAGGTGATTGGAAGTATATATAGGTGATTGGAAGTAAAACAGCCAATGTTTGGTTGTTTTGGCTGTTTTACTTCCAATCACTTACCTAATTCAATTATTGTATCTCACTCGAGATCCAGCCTTTCTCTAAATGCAGCATAGTTGTTTAACAGTTTTTCCGTTATTCCTATATATATATATATATATATATATATATATATATATATATATATATATATATATATATATATATATATGTATATATATGAATATATATATATATGTATATATATATATATATATATGTATATATATGTATATATGTATATATATATATATATGTATATATATATATATATATATTCCTCATTTAAATTACCTGGTTATATATAGCAAGCGTCGGCCTCATAACGCTGTAACTATTTTTTCTCATAAAAATATGAAATTAATTTGGTTTTGAACCATATGACGTCATGTGTCACAGAGGCATATAGTACATCTGCCAAGTCCATTGGGTCCAGAACTTTTAAACACACTTTCCGCATTAATTTGGCTGATTTGACCTTTGACCTCCATTAAACCTCGTGGCCTTGGTATTTTAGGTAAATTAATACAGTACTAATATTAAAGTTTTAATTTCATTTTGGTACTGATAGCTTTCGAAATATCGACACTGACACAATGACCAAAACTCAGCTCTTTGCTATTAATGACCTATATGACCCTGTGACCGTTAACCTTACGTCGTCACCACTCACGGAGGCACAAAAGCATGTACCCATGCAAACAGCCTCCAATTTGACAAGATGCGTACGACCTTAGAAATTACGTACTTTTGTCGTATAAATTTAGCCAAGCCTGTTTGACCTTTGACCACGGTTGACGTTTTATGTTGATTTATACGACATGCACTTGGATGGACTAACATTCTTACAAAGGAATGAAGCCGTTTCGCCAGTTTGGCATGTGTGTACATTCTAAATGCAGCATTAAAATATTTAACCTTCGACATATGACCTTCGACCCTATGACATCAAGGTAACGTAGAAGTACATCCGTACACCCCCCCCCCCCCCATTAGAATTCCATCTTCTTTACGTATGTAAATCACCACATAGCCGCAATCACATATTAATTAAAATAAAGTCCACCCTAAGATTTTTTTCATAGGCCCACCCCACACCCCCCCCCCTCCTTTATCCCTCAACTTATTTCTTTCACACTTGTCAAAAAAAAATCAGTTTACTTTTACAAGGGGCGTGATTTGGGCAGCAATTAAAGCACCATTTGTGAACAAATTTTCACATTTATCTACATATATTACCTTTACTTTTTTTTCTTTTCTTTTTGGCTCATGCCTGTGTGAAGTTGTCTTCTTGCAACATCACTTACACACAGAATCCTAAAAGTACGCCATACGTTTTACTCATCACAAAAGCGTCTAATATCTTTGGCCAAACAACATTCACACTTTATAAATTGAAGTAATTTACGGTACGATACCGAGCGAGAAAATTCTGCGAGTCTTTTTTATCAAGCGCTAAATCTATAACTTATTCTTCAGGCAAGCTGAATCCTATAGTGAACAAGGCAGGGCGAAAGTCTTTTTATCAATTTTTTGCGTGACTTTGTCGAGATAAAGCCACCAACACCGAGAGCTAAATGTGGTCAATATCTTTTAAACTTCTACTCTTGTTTAGTGTGATTACGGGAGAAAAAAAATAAAGAATTTCCTACGACAGTCATGTCTCTTTCACTCTCGACCCGTTTTTAAGACACGAAAAAGTAGAGCAGAATTTTCTCGCCTTTAATCAAATCTTCCCCTAAAAATGTAGACTAAGTTAAGATTGATGTTGTTTTGCTAGACGTGTCTCTTGGATAAAATTAAATTAGTGAAAACATTTCTTAAACTTAGGTACAAAAATTTCATGTCACGATAAGGGGGGTTTTAAAACTTAAAGTGATATAAAGTCGAGTACGGAACTAACTAATAAGAAAAGAAACAAAACGGGCTGCACGAAGAAAATAGTCATATGGGCTATACCAGCCTGTGGCTTATAAAGGCAATAGTAGAAATGACTATATTTTAAGCCGTGCTTTGTTTTTGTTGCTATGAGGAAAACGTGTCTACTTAATGTTGTAACTATTTTGAGCTGAACCTCATCTTCTTCAAAAATTGAGATAATCACACAAGCAATTTTTTTTTTTTTCAAAACCTGTTACATTTTATTTCCGTTTCCTTTTTGTGTAACAATTCAATTATTAAACTCGGTAAACATTTTTTTTTTGGGGGGGGGGGGGGGGAGAATGCAACATTTAAACAAAACCAACACATGAGTATTAGATACGAAATCCTGGTTTTTAGCTTTCTGTTTTATAGTGTATTTCTCACTTTAGATGAGCGAACCTAAAATTGGCGAGTAACTGAATTCGTATTCAAATTTCATTTTTTATAATTTATAAAAAGTAGCCTATATCTTTCTTTAGGAATATTCGAATTTAGGCAAATATTTTTCTCAAGAAAATGTAACGTGTTTACGTCACATGCCTTTGTCATTTTTACCAATGACGTAATAATGAACTTGCCAATTGTTCCTTCCTTTTCTTTCAACTTTCAATCAAATTAAATTTTGTATTCATACATAACTCGAAAACATTATGTTTAACGCTATACTCTAGTACCACTGACTTTTCAATACGGAAGCTGCGAGTGATTACAGACTCATCATATTCTCTTTACAATATATATATATATATATATACATATATATATATATATATATATATATATATATATATATGAATACTTGAGTGAAATATTTATGGTACCCAGATGCTATTTAAATGACTTTTGTATGTTTTATTTAAAGACCATGCAGTTTTGATGTTTTGTAATTATTATTGTTAACAACTATAATAGTAGTGCAGGTTGCATTGTAACACCATTTTCCATGTTTTCCTTTATTATCTTTACCATTCACTACCACCATCATACAGTCAAAGTGGTCGGATTGCTTTCTCTGACCAAGACTCCACTGCCTCATAAATATATAAATCGATATATCAATAAAAATAAATGTATTGAATCTTTATGTTTCTTTTGTTTTTTGTTTACATAATTAGAATCGGTAAAAAATATCTTTACATGACATCGACTTGCCGCGAAATTCTTCCCCAACACCCTTACTTTGTACCGGAGGATGCTTAGTGTCCATAAAGTTTCCCAATTGTTGAAATTCACCTAAAAAAACGTAACAAGAAAATGAAAATGCCAACATTCGATTTCTCTGTCTTTACAACCGCGGATGGTGTGTAAGAAAGTTTGATTCCTTAGACTATCAAACCCGCATATTTAAATGACTGCTGATGTCAAATTTCTCATCATCTACAGTTCTGTCTAAATGGAACATCACCAATATAAAGGTCTTACCTTTCAATCTAGTTAAAGAGCGCCGTCTAATATTAGTTCTGAACAACTGGATTAAACGTAATAAAGAAAGTTTACTATGTCACATAAAAAAGAAAAAATCCATTAATAGTCACTTACAAATCAATTCTACATTACTGTAATGCCGATACATAAAACGAAAAACACACATCTATGGCTATTTTATTGTTTTACAACATGGCAAAGAGCAACAATAAAAATGTGATTCCACTGTTTGTTTGGGTTTTTTTTTTCTCAAAAGAAATAAAACAAAAAGGAGAAGACAAAAGGTAGACGGGCAAGAAAAAACGACCTACATTTAATCAGTTAACTCAAGCTGAGAAAATTATAAACTGACCTCTTTGAATAGCCTGATTATAGCCGTGAAAAAAAAAGGAACGTATCCTTGAAGCTGGGCGTCTTTACTCAACAAACTTTAGATCTTCTTCCACAATGGTGCTTCTTATTCTCTCGGACGATTGAGCTAGATTTGATATTAGCAGGAGAAGTAAATAACAGACTACTTTTAAACGTTGACTTAAGCGAACAATTTATGGCAGTTTGCGTTTAGCAAACACGAGTCTATGTGCACAGCGAGTATTTTAACGATATAATAAAATAAAATAAAAAACCAAAAAAAAAATATATATTGGTATAAAGAAAGAGAAAGACACAGAGAGAGAAGGAGAAAGAGTGAGAAGGATCGACCGATGGATAATTTCTTATCGGAAGTGATTGAATGAGTCCAAGGAAACGAATGTTAATAAACTGACTTCAACTGTGAAAAGGCCGGTAGGTCGTTTGTACATCCATCTTGGGAAATATAGCCGGCTACTCTATCGAACGCCGTCTGAGTTAGAATCTTGAAAATAGAAAAAATAAAAAAGGAAAAAAAAAAAAAAAAAAAAAAAAAATATATATATATATATATAGATATAGATATATATATATATATATATAGATATAGATATATATATATATATATATATATATATATATATAGATATAGATATAGATATATAGATATAGATATATATATATATAGATATATAAATATATATATATATATGTATATTTATATATATATATAGATATATATATATATAAATATATATAATATATATAATATATATATATATATATATATATATATATATATATATATATATATATATATATATATATATATTTAGGCGGCTCGAGACGGTGATAAGTATATCAGGTAGTAACTGTGCAGTTTATGAGATTTTGTGGGATGTGCACACTGATGATTGAGTTCAAGTAATGGAAAGCCCAATTAAAGGTATATATGACTTAAAACGAAACCAAGACAAATTCTTTATGGCGGAAGAAGGGATTATTCATTTTTTAATTCTATACTTTTTAAGTTTTAAATACAATATGATAGTTATAACAGAATACAATTCCTACATACGCCATATGTGGTCACCTATTACCATTCAGCGTTGTTGTTGCGTTGCTGTTGTCATTACAACGATGTCAACAGTGCCTATAGCGACAACAGCAAACAGTTGACAATCCCTATAATTATGGTCGTTGAAACGTCTTTATACGTAAACAAATAGTTATTTCTTTGAAATATAGTATCGTAATGAGTACGATATTTCAGGAACTTTACGGGGGGTTGACGGTGGTGGAGGACGTGTGGGGGAGGGGGGTGATAGCTTATTGTGATCAAATGACTTTAATCCATTGTCCAACAAACACCAATTGCCTTTTCGTTTTGTTTGCTTTTCTTTTACATGTGGTTGCTTGAAAAATAAAAAGAAGGCGATGTCCTATTATTTTTTTTCTTTTACTGTAATATCTGAAATTCTGCAAAATGATAGATACTCGGTGTTCCATTCTGACAGCTTGCTATTATCTTTGCATGGCTCCAAATTTGAAAACAAACGAATGTGATTGTTTTAGTTTAGCTATGTTGTGTGTATTTTTTTATATTTGATTGCTTGTTTTATTTTGTGTAAACTTGTTTTGATGTGAATTTGACCACGAACCTTTGTTTTAGTACAAATGATATCCCCTTTATAACGCCTTTCTGTTATAAAAGGAATACTTGTCTTTTTATACTTCAAGTCTCTCGGGTTCGTCAGGGATGTCTGTATAACACCGCATGTACTAAGTCATTGCACAGTAAGAAGAATTTGAAAAGACAAAAAAAAAAGAACTGAGTAAAAAATATTCAAGTATGTCTTATTCCCCCAGCATGCATGCTGCTTTAACACTGTAGAAGCTGAACCTTCTGGATGGATTATGTTGTCGATAAATGGTCTCCTTCACGCCAATTATTGCTGGCTAACAAGAGCTGTTGGGAACAAATATTTTGACATTGTACAAACATTCCCTTAATTACTCGCAAACTTCAAAGAGTTGTGCGATCAAACTTGTTAAAGTCGTTTTTTATTAGACTGTTCGTAGGGGGACAGGCATTTCGATGATTGTGTGTATATTTCGTATAATGTGGTTAAATTTCAATGTATCTCTACTTCGTTGTACCGCCAGGAGAGTTGTGTTAGGGTACGAATATACATAATCAGCGCACAGTATACCTCTTAAGCCACCCGCAACATATGTCTCATTTCTTTTGAGCTTCAAGACAAGAAAATTTTGATCTGGATCTGAAATTGCGATTACGTAAACATTCATATTTGTAACGTCATGATCTGATCCAGATTTCTAGATCAGATCATACAATGTCTCCATGAAAATATGAGATTCTGTTGTAGGTCAGACTCATGTTTACAATGACGTCAACTTTCGTGAGCTCAGCAACTGATCGGGACATTTCGATCAGTTGCTGATCGCTTCCAGCACAGTATCCAGTGGCGGACTGGCCACACGGGCATTTGGGCAATGCCAGGTGGGCCGGTGGCCCGATAGGCCGATGGGCTGGGGAGCCTGGTAAAAATTACAGCCCATTTTCACAGAAGTTAATAGAATACAGACGGGCTGTGTGGAAATATATTTTTTTTTAAATGCTCGAAAAACTAAGTATAATCCAGTCTAAAACTTTTTCTTTTTTTTTATACTTGTTTACGTCTTTAACTTTTCACAGTTCAATCAAGTGTTGCTTCTGGAAAATTATTTTTGGGTCTATTTTAAAGGATCATGTAATCTACAAACTTGAGGAATATAGCACCATTCTGCATCTAGGCATTCCTTAACTTCACAAAAAAATCTCAATGGGGAAAGGGAAACCCCCCTTAAACCCCTCCCCAGGACGGCGATCACTTTGTAAGTTACCTATCAATGAATAATGGGCCGGTCTAGGTGAAAAATACCCGGGCTGGTTTTAAGACCCAGTCCGCCCCTGACAGTATCGGTATAGAAGGATTTGATCTGATGTGTGTTTCCAATCTGTATACGGTCCATTTACAACCGCGACCTCTGATCCCGACTTCAGGATCATAGATTTATCTTTGCCAGTGTTTACTAAGTAAGTTAGGTTCTTCTTAGCGTTTACAGAAGAATCTGAATTTGTGTTAACAGTTTGACCGCGGGACCTGATCCGAACACCAGAGACTCACATCATCCAGTGTTTACTTAGTAAATGAGGGTCATTTAAGCGTTTATAAAAGAAAATGAATTTACGTTTACATTTCTACCTCAGAATCTGATCCGAACGTCAAGTTCAGATCCCACAGAATCTTCTTAATCTTGAAGTTTGCAGAAAGCTGAATTTTCGTTTACATCTTGACCTCAGGATCAGATCTGACCGTCAAGGTCAGACCGAGTTTATAGTCTAAATTTGCCGAGGATCCGAAATTGATCTCGATAGCCTTTCTTGTTAACATATAGCCGGCTGTTTGATATCTTTTAAAACGATACACAACTCATAATCGATACCGTAACAGTTTTACTTGCATACGAGTGTCACGGTCATGGATACAGAAGAGAAACCAGCAATCAGATTCTGTATGTAAATCAGGGGGTTCCCTAACTGGGGTGCATGAACCCCCAGGGGTGCGTGAGTCCGTCCCAGGGGGTTCGTGAGACGTTTCTGAATGTCAAAACTATAGTACTTTTTGTTGAACTAAAATCTGATATATCATATTATTTAGTAATGTACAAAGTTTTTGTTTTCATTACAATATTACACTATGAACTTTATCTTTTACGAAGCACTGTTATGCGTATTATAGATAATAATTACTCAGATCGTGTCTCGACAAGTTGGGGGTTCGTGGACAGCTCTGACATCCACAGGGGGTTCGTGGGAGCTTAAAGTTAGGGAAACCCTGCTGTAAATCATTGGTTACTAATTCCATTTGCATCATATGGCTATCCAACATCGGGCTTTTATGAAAGCCACGGAACTTCTAGACTAACTTCAACTTTCGAACAGATATTTATATATATAAATAGAGGGCGCTCTATATCTCTAAAAAATTTAACGCATGAATCGGACTGACGGACTCGACTTTTATATATATATATGACTTTGTATTTTCTTGCATGCACCCGTGGGTATTGAGTCAATACAATGCGGTTTATTTAGAAAGAGAGATATATTTCACTTGGTGAGGCCAGATAACGCCCGCAAGAATTATGATCAACCATCGGGGAAAATAATCTACTGAACGTGTCTGACGTCAGCGTTGTGACGTCAGAGGTAGATCAGTTGATGCTTCCGGAATAAATCAACCATCGGAGTCCTCGAAGATCCTAAGGATACAAAATTTGTTTCATCCTCTTCAAAAGAATTGCTATTACTTTAATCAATTTCATACCGACTAATAAATTCATCGACTACACTCTTTGTTTTGTTTTGTTTCTTCCTTCTTATTCTTCTAATAAACAGTGGATTCATTTACATTGTAAATTCTTTGTTGGAATTCGATGTGAAATCTACTCATAATAAAGACTATTTTAACCACTGACATTAACCAAATTCCACAAACCAGAGATGATCTCACCAGGGTCATCATTTGTACGTCTTAACTTTGATTATACACTTGCCAGATAATCCTCACACCACCAAAGAAAGGTTACCGGCATCCCAGGTGCAAATGAGTTTATTTTATTCCACACTAGCTGCATATTGTTACTTGTTATTTGAGTTGACAGTAGTTAACAACAAATATGTATATGAATCTAGTTCAATTTAAAAGTCGAAGTTCCGTTACAAAATGAAATGGAATTGATGTGTTCCACTATAAACTGTTAAGTTCGTTTAACAGTCGACATGTATGGAACCATATATGAGAATGCACTATCCTTAAACACGAAGTAAAATTGGTAAGAGGAACTCATATTTCATTTTCCTTTTGTTATCTCTTAATCTTCTTAATCTCACGCACAACATGTTCTTACGATCATGTGTTTCTTTATTCACAATAGGATTAGATACGATTAGGGAATAAGATTAATGAGCAAGTAGTCGCTAAATTGGAGTTGATTCTCAACGTTTTAATCGCCCAGTCAATTATTTTATATTATATAGTATTAGTCTTAATCTTCTTAATCTGACGTC